>NW_027554057.1:0-139501 GCF_045843805.1 Urocitellus parryii
TTCTATCGCTATGGTTTGCGTCCTATTGAAGTAGCCCCAAGCAGAGACTGACGAGAATCACTTTCCTTGAAAGGGGTTGCCAAGCTTCCAAAAAACAACGAGTTTCCTGAAATCTCAGCAAACATTTTTTCACAAAATATTCATGAAACTTCCATTTAATGATCAGCCCACCAATCCCACTTGGCCTACCAAATTTCATTCTTCTAGGTTAAAACCGTTCCTTCGCAGTAACCGTTTTCATGTTTAGGTTTCACTCTGTTTTCTCCTATGTGGATACATGTTGTTGGAACTCTAAATCAAACACGGTTTGTGCTAGCTCTATGAAACTTGGCACTATAATGTAGTTCCAAGTTCTATCGCTATGGTTTGTGTCCTATTGAAGTAGCCCCAAGCAGAGACAAACGAGAATCACTTTCATTGAAAGTGGTTGCCAGGCTTCCAAAAAACTAAGAGCTTATGGAAATCTCAGCAAACATTTTTTCACCCAATCTTGATGATACTTCCATTTAATGATCATCCCACCAATCCCACTTGGCTCACCAAATTTCGTTCTTCTAGGTTAAACCGTTCATTTGCAGTAACCGTTTCCATGTTTTGGTTTCACTCTGTTTTCTCCTATATGGATACATGTAGTTGGAACTCTAAATCAAACAAGGTTTGTGCTAGCTCTTTGAAACTTGGCACAATTATGTAGTTCCAAGTTCTATCGCTATGGTTTGTGTCCTATTGAAGAAGCCCCCAGCAGACACTGACGAGAATCACTTTCATTGAAAGGGGTTGCCAAGCTTCCAAAAAGTACGAGTTTCCGGAAATCTCAGCAAACATTTTTTCACCCAATCTTGATGATACTTCCATTTAATGATCAGCCCACCAATCTCACTTGGCTCACCAAAATTCGTTCTTCTAGGTTAAACCGTTCCTTTGCAGTAACTTTTTTCATGTTTAGGTTTCACTCTGTTTTCTCCTATATGGATACATGTAGTTGGAACTCTAAATCAAACACGGTTTGTACAAGCTCTTTGAAACTTGGCACAATAATTTAGTTCCAAGTTCTATCCCTATGGTTTGTGTCCTATTGAAGTAGGCCCAAGCAGAGACTGACGAGAATCACTTTCATTGAAAGGGGTTGCCAAGCTTCCAAAAAACTGCGAGTTACCTGAAATCTCAGCAAACATTTTTTCACCCAATCTTGATGATACTTGCAGGTAGTGTTCAGTACACCCATCACACTTGGCTTACCAAATTTCGTTCTGTAGGTTAAACTGTTCCTTTGCAGTAACCGTTTTCATGTTTAGGTTTCACTATGTTTTCTCCTATATGGATACATGTAGTTGGAACTCTAAATCAAACACGGTTTGTGCTAGCTCTTTGAAACTTGGCACAATAATGTAGTTCCAAGTTCTATCGCTATGGTTTGTGTCCTATTGAAGTAGCCCCAAGCAGAGACTGACGAGAATCACTTTCATTGAAAGCGGTTGCAACGCTTCCAAAAAGTACGAGTTTCCGGAAATCTCAGCAAACATTTTTTCACCCAAACTTGATGATACTTCCATTTAATGATCAACCCACCAATCCCACTTGGCTCACCAAATTTCGTTCTTCTAGGTTAAACCGTTCCTTTGCAGTAACCGTTTTCATGTTTAGGTTTCACTCTGTTTTCTCCTATGTGGATACATGTTGTTGGAATTCTAAATCAAACACGGTTTGTGCTAGCTCGTTGAAAGTTGGCACAATAATGTAGTTCCAAGTTCTATCGCTATGGTTTGTGTCCTATTGAAGTTGGCCCAAGCAGAGACTGACGAGAATCACTTTCATTGAAAGGGGTTGCCAAGCTTCCAAAAAACTACGAGTTTCCTGAAATCTCAGCAAACATTTTTTCACCCAATCTTGATGATACTTGCAGGTAGTGATCAGTACACTGATCCCACTTGGCTCACCCAATTTCGTTCTTCTAGGTTAAACCATTCCTTTGCAGTAACCGTTTCCATGTTTTGGTTTCACTCTGTTTTCTCCTATATGGATACATGTAGTTTGAACTCTAAATCAAACACGGTTTGTGCAAGCTCTTTGAAACTTGGCACAATAATGTAGTTCCAAGTTCTATCGCTATGGTTTGTGTCTTATTGAAGTAGTCCCAAGCAGATACTGACGAGAATCACTTTCATTGAAAGGGGTTGCCAAGCTTCCAAAAAACTACGAGATTCCGGAAATCTCAGCAAACATTTTTTTCACCCAATCTTGATGATACTTCCATTTAATGATCAGCCCACCAATCCAACTTGGCTCACCAAATTTCATTCTTCTAGGTTAAACAGTTGATTTGCAGTAACCGTTTTCATGTTTGGGTTTCACTCTGTTTTCTCCTATATGGATACATATATTTGGAACTCTAAATCAAACACGGTTTGTGCTAGCTCTTTGAAACTTGGCACAATAATGTACTTCCATTTCTATCGCTATGGTTTCTGTCCTATTGAAGTAGGCCCAAGCAGAGACTGACGAGAATCACTTTCATTGAACAGGGTTGCCAAGCTACCAAAAAACTAAGAGCTTCCTGAAATCTCAGCAAACATTTTTTCACAAAATCTTGATGATACTTCCATTTAATGATCAGAAAACCAAGCCCACTTGGCTCACCAAATTTCGTTTTTCTAGGTTAAACCGTTCCTTTGCAGTAACCGTTTTCATGTTTAGGTTTCACTCTGTTTTCTCCTATATGGATACATGTAGTTGGAACTCTAAATCAAACACGGTTTGTGCAAGCTCTTTGAAACTTGGCACAATAATGTAGTTCCAAGTTCTATCGCTATGGTTTGTGTCCTATTGAAGTAGCCCCAAGCAGAGACTGACGAGAATCACTTTCATTGAAAGGGCTTGCCAAGCTTCCAGAAAACTGCGAGTTTCCTGAAATCTCAGCAAACATTTTTTCACCCAATCTTGATGATACTTCCATTTAAAGATCAGCCCACGAATCCCACTTGCCTCACCAAATTTCGTTCTTCTAGGTTAAACCGTTCCTTTGCAGTAACCGTTTTCATGTTTAGTTTTCACTCTGTTTTCTCCTATGTGGATACATGTTGTTGGAATTCTAAATCAAACAAGATTTGTGCTAGGTCTTTGAAACTTGGCAGAATAATGTAGTTCCAAGTTCTATCGCTATGGTTTGTGTCCTATTGATGTAGCCCCAAGCAGAGACTGACGAGAATCACTTTCATTGAAAGGGGTTGCCAAGCTTCCAAAAAACTACGAGTTTCCTGAAATCTCATCAAATATTTTTTCACCCAATCTTGATGATACTTCCATTTAATGATCAGTACACCAATCCCACTTGGCTCACCAAATTTCATTCTTCTAGGTTAAACCGTTCCTTTGCAGTAACCGTTTTCATGTTCAGGTTTCACTCTGTTTTCTCCTATATGGATACATGCAGTTGGAACTCTAAATCAAACACGGTTTGTGCTATCTCTTTGAAACTTGGCACAATAATGTAGTTCTAAGTTCTATCGCTATGGTTTTTGTCCTATTGAAGTAGCCCCAAGCAGAGACTGACGAGAATCACTTTCATTGAAAGGGGTTGCCAAGCTTCCAGAAAACTGCGAGTTTCCTGAAATCTTAGCAAACAGTTTTTCACCCAATCTTGATGATACTTGCAGGTAATGATGAGTACACCAATCCCACTTTCTCACCAAATTTCGTTCTTCTAGGTTAAACCGTTCCTTTGCAGAAACCGTTTTCATGTTTAGGTTTCACTCTGTTTTCTCCTATATGGATACATGTATTTGGAACTCTAAATCAAACACGGTTTGTGCTAGCTCTTTGAAACTTGGCACAATAATGTAGTTCCAAGTTCTATCGCTATGGTTTGTGTCCTATTGAAGTAGCCCCAAGCAGAGACTGACGAGAATCACTTTCATTGAAAGGGATTGCCAAGCTTCCAAAAACTACGAGTTTCCTGAAATCTCAGCAAACACTTTTTCACCCAATCTTGATGATACTTCCATTTAATGATCAGCCCACCAACCCACTTGGCTCAACAAATTTCGTTCTGTAGGTTAAACCGTTCCTTTGCAGGAACCATTTTCATGTTTAGGTTTCACTCTGTTTTCTCCTATATGGATACATGTATTTGGAACTCTAAATCAAACACGGTTTGTGCTAGCTCTTTGAAACTTGGCACAATAATGTACTTCCAAGTTCTATCGCTATGGTTTGTGTCCTATTGAAGTAACCCCAAGCAGAGACTGAGGAGAATCACTTTCATTGAAAGGGGTTGCCAAGCTTCCAAAAAACTACGAGTTTCCTGAAATCTCAGCAAACATTTTTTCACCCAATCTTGATGATACTGGCAGGTAATTATCAGTACACGAATCCCACTTGGCTCACCAAATTTCGTTCTTCTAGGTTAAACTGTTCCTTTGCAGTAACCGTTTTCATGTTTAGGTTTCACTATGTTTTCTCCTATATGGATACATGTAGTTGGAACTCTAAATCAAACACGGTTTGTGCAAGCTCTTTGAAACTTGGCACAATAATGTAGTTGAAGTTCTATCGCTATGGTTTGTGTCCTATTGAAGTAGCCCCAAGCAGAGACTGACGAGAATCACTTTCATTGAAAGCGGTTGCAACGCTTCCAAAAAGTACGAGTTTCCGGAAATCTCAGCAAACATTTTTTCACCCAAACTTGATGATACTTCCATTTAATGATCAACTCACCAATCCCAATTGGCTCACCAAATTTCGTTCTTCTAGGTTAAACCGTTCCTTTGCAGTAACCGTTTTCATGTTTAGGTTTCACTCTGTTTTCTCCTATGTGGATACATGTTGTTGGAATTCTAAATCAAACACGGTTTGTGCTAGCTCTTTGAAAGTTGGCACAATAATGTAGTTCCAAGTTCTATCGCTATGGTTTGTGTCCTATTGAAGTAGCCCCAAGCAGAGACTGACGAGAATCACTTTCATTGAAAGGGCTTGCCAAGCTTCCAGAAAACTGCGAGTTTCCTGAAATCTCAGCAAACATTTTTTCACAAAATCTTGATGATACTTGCAGGTAGTGATCAGTACACCCATCCCACTTTGCTCACCCAATTTCGTTCTTCTAGGTTAAACCGTTCCTTTGCAGTAACCGTTTTCATGTTTAGGTTTCACTCTGTTTTCTCCTATATGGAAACATGTAGTTGGAACTCTAAATCAAACACGGTTTGTGCTACCTCTTTGAAACTTTTCACAATAATGTACTTCCAAGTTCTATCGCTATGGTTTCTGTCCTATTGAAGTAGGCCCAAGCATAGACAGACGAGAATCACTTTCATTGAACAGTGTTGCCAAGTTTCCAAAAAACTAAGAGCTTCCTGAAATCTCAGCAAACATTTTTTCACAAAATCTTGATGATACTTCCATTTAATGATCAGAAAACCAAGCCCACTTGGCTCACCAAATTTCGTTTTTCTAGGTTAAACCTTTCCTTTGCAGTAACCGTTTTCATGTTTAGGTTTCACTCTGTTTTCTCCTATATGGATACATGTAGTTGGAACTCTAAATCAAACACGGTTTGTGCAAGCTCCTTGAAACTGGGCACAATAATGTAGTTCCAAGTTCTATCGCTATGGTTTGTGTCCTATTGAAGTAGCCCCAAGCAGAGACTGACGAGAATCACTTTCATTGAAAGGGCTTGCCAAGCTTCCAGAAAACTGCGAGTTTCCTGAAATCTCAGCAAACATTTTTTCACCCAATCTTGATGATACTTCCATTTAAAGATCAGCCCACGAATCCCACTTGGCTCACCAAATTTCGTTCTTCTAGGTTAAACCGTTCCTTTGCAGTAACCGTTTTCATGTTTAGGTTTCACTCTGTTTTCTCCTATGTGGATACATGTTGTTGGAACTCTAAATCAAACAAGATTTGTGCTAGGTCTTTGAAACTTGGCAGAATAATGTAGTTCCAAGTTCTATCGCTATGGTTTTTGTCCTATTGAAGTAGCCCCAAGCAGAGACTGACGAGAATCACTTTCATTGAAAGGGGTTGCCAAGCTTCCAGAAAACTGCGAGTTTCCTGAAATCTTAGCAAACATTTTTTCACCCAATCTTGATGATACTTGCAGGTAATGATGAGTACACCATTCCCACTTTCTCACCAAATTTCGTTCTTCTAGGTTAAACCGTTCCTTTGCAGAAACCGTTTTCATGTTTAGGTTTCACTCTGTTTTCTCCTATATGGATACATGTATTTGGAACTCTAAATCAAACACGGTTTGTGCTAGCTCTTTGAAACTTGGCACAATAATGTAGTTCCAAGTTCTATCGCTATGGTTTGTGTCCTATTGAAGTAGCCCCAAGCAGAGACTGACGAGAATCACTTTCATTGAAAGGGATTGCCAAGCTTCCAAAAAACTACGAGTTTCCTGAAATCTCAGCAAACACTTTTTCACCCAATCTTGATGATACTTCCATTTAATGATCAGCCCACCAACCCACTTGGCTCAACAAATTTCGTTCTGTAGGTTAAACCGTTCCTTTGCAGGAACCATTTTCATGTTTAGGTTTCACTCTGTTTTCTCCTATATGGATACATGTATTTGGAACTCTAAATCAAACACGGTTTGTGCTAGCTCTTTGAAACTTGGCACAATAATGTAGTTCCAAGTTCTATCGCTATGGTTTGTGTCCTATTGAAGTAACCCCAAGCAGAGACTGAGGAGAATCACTTTCATTGAAAGGGGTTGCCAAGCTTCCAAAAAACTACGAGTTTCCTGAAATCTCAGCAAATATTTTTTCACCCAATCTTGATGATACTGGCAGGTAATTATCAGTACACGAATCCCACTTGGCTCACCAAATTTCGTTCTTCTAGGTTAAACTGTTCCTTTGCAGTAACCGTTTTCATGTTTAGGTTTCACTATGTTTTCTCCTATATGGATACATGTAGTTGGAACTCTAAATCAAACACGGTTTGTGCTAGCTCTTTGAAACTTGGCACAATAATGTAGTTGAAGTTCTATCGCTATGGTTTGTGTCCTATTGAAGTAGCCCCAAGCAGAGACTGACGAGAATCACTTTCATTGAAAGCGGTTGCAACGCTTCCAAAAAGTACGAGTTTCCGGAAATCTCAGCAAACATTTTTTCACCCAAACTTGATGATACATCCATTTAATGATCAACCCACCAATCCCACTTGGCTCACCAAATTTCGTTCTTCTAGGTTAAACCGTTCCTTTGCAGTAACCGTTTTCATGTTTAGGTTTCACTCTGTTTTCTCCTATGTGGATACATGTTGTTGGAATTCTAAATCAAACACGGTTTGTGCTAGCTCTTTGAAAGTTGGCACAATAATGTAGTTCCAAGTTCTATCGCTATGGTTTGTGTCCTATTGAAGTTGGCCCAAGCAGAGACTGACGAGAATCACTTTCATTGAAAGGGGTTGCCAAGCTTCCAAAAAACTACGAGTTTCCTGAAATCTCAGCAAACATTTTTTCACCCAATCTTGATGATACTTGCAGGTAGTGATCAGTACACCCATCCCACTTGGCTCACCAAATTTCATTCTTCTAGGTTAAACCGTTCCTTTTCAGTAACCGTTTTCATGTTCAGGTTTCACTCTGTTTTCTCCTATATGGATACATGCAGTTGGATCTCTAAATCAAACACGGTTTGTGCTAGCTCTTTGAAACTTGGCACAATAATGTAGTTCCAAGTTCTATCGCTATGGTTTGTGTCCTATTGAAGTAGCCCCAAGCAGAGACTGACGAGAATCACTTTCATTGAAAGGGATTGCCAAGCTTCCAAAAAACTACGAGTTTCCTGAAATCTCAGCAAACACTTTTTCACCCAATTTTGATGATACTTGCAGGTTATGATCAGCACACCAATCCACTTGGCTCAACAAATTTCGTTCTGTAGGTTAAACCGTTCCTTTGCAGGAACCATTTTCATGTTTAGGTTTCACTCTGTTTTCTCCTATATGGATACATGTATTTGGAACTCTAAATCAAACACGGTTTGTGCTAGCTCTTTGAAACTTGGCACAATAATGTAGTTCCAAGTTCTATCGCTATGGTTTGTGTCCTATTGAAGTAGCCCCAAGCAGAGACTGAGGAGAATCACTTTCATTGAAAGGGGTTGCCAAGCTTCCAAAAAACTACGAGTTTCCTGAAATCTCAGCAAACATTTTTTCACCCAATCTTGATGATACTGGCAGGTAATTATCAGTACACGAATCCCACTTGGCTCACCAAATTTCGTTCTTCTAGGTTAAACTGTTCCTTTGCAGTAACCGTTTTCATGTTTAGGTTTCACTATGTATTCTCCTATATGGATACATGTAGTTGGAACTCTAAATCAAACACGGTTTGTGCTAGCTCTTTGAAACTTGTCACAATAATGTAGTTGAAGTTCTATCGCTATGGTTTGTGTCCTATTGAAGTAGCCCCAAGCAGAGAGTGACGAGAATCACTTTCCTTGAAAGGGGTTGCCAAGCTTCCAAAAAGTAGGAGTTTCCGGAAATCTCAGCAAACATTTTTTCACCCAAACTTGATGATACTTCCATTTAATGATCAACCCACCAATCCCACTTTGCTCACCAAAACTCGTTCTTCTAGGTTAAACCGTTCCTTTTCAGTAACTTTTTTCATGTTTAGGTTTCACTCTGTTTTCTCCTATAAGGATACATGTAGTTGGAACTCTAAATCAAACACGGTTTGTGCTAGCTCTTTGAAACTTGGCACAATAATGTAGTTCCAAGTTCTATCCCTATGGTCTGTGTCTTATTGAAGTAGGCCCAAGCAGAGACTGACGAGAATCACTTTCATTGAAAGGGGTTGCCAAACTTCCAAAAAACTGCGAGTATCCTGAAATCTCAGCAAACATTTTTTCACCCAATCTTGATGATACTTGCAGGTAGTGATCAGTACACCCATCACACTTGGCTCACCAAATTTCGTTCTGTAGGTTAAACTGTTCCTTTGCAGTAACCGTTTTCATGTTTAAGTTTCACTCTGTTTTCTCCTATATGGATACATGTATTTAGAACTCTAAATCAAACACGGTTTGTGCTAGCTCATTGAAACTTGGCACAATAACGTAGTTCCAAGTTCTATCGCTATGGTTTGTGTCCTATTGAAGTAGCCCCAAGCAGAGACTGAGGAGAATCACTTTCATTGAAAGGGTTTGCCAAGCTTCCAAAAAACTGCGAGTTTCCTGAAATCTCAGCAAACATTTTTTCACCCAATCTTGATGATACTGGCAGGTAATTATCAGTACACGAATCCCACTTGGCTCACCAAATTTCGTTCTTCTAGGTTAAACTGTTCCTTTGCAGTAACCGTTTTCATGTTTAGGTTTCACTCTGTTTTCTCCTATATGGATACATGTAGTTGGAACTCTAAATCAAACACGGTTTGTGCTAGCTCTTTGAAACTTGGCACAATAATGTAGTTGAAGTTCTATCGCTATGGTTTGTGTCCTATTGGGTAGCCCCAAGCAGAGACTGACGAGAATCACTTTCATTGAAAGCGGTTGCAACGCTTCCAAAAAGTACGAGTTTCCGGAAATCTCAGCAAACATTTTTTCACCCAAACTTGATGATACTTCCATTTAATGATCAACCCACCAATCCCACTTGGCTCACCAAATTTCGTTCTTCTAGGTTAAACCGTTCCTTTGCAGTAACCGTTTTCATGTTTAGGTTTCACTCTGTTTTCTACTATGTGGATACATATTGTTGGAACTCTAAATCAAACACGGTTTGTGCTAGGTCTTTGAAACTTGGCAGAATAATGTAGTTCCAAGTTGTATCGCTATGGTTTCTGTCCTATTGAAGTTGGCCCAAGCAGAGACTGATGAGAATCACTTTCATTGAAAGGGGTTGCCAAGCTTCCAAAAAACTACGAGTTTCCTGAAATCTCAGCAAACATTTTTTCACCCAATCTTGATGATACTTGCAGGTAGTGATCAGTACACCCATCCCACTTGGCTCACCCAATTTCGTTCTTCTAGGTTAAACCGTTCCTTTGCAGTAACCGTTTTCATGTTTAGGTTTCACTCTGTTTTCTCCTATATGGAAACATGTAGTTGGAACTCTAAATCAAACACGGTTTGTGCTACCTCTTTGAAACTTGGCACAATAATGTAGTTCCAAGTTCTATCGCTATGGTTTGTGTCCTATTGAAGTAGCCCCAAGCAGAGACTGACGAGAATCACTTTCATTGAAAGGGCTTGCCAAGCTTCCAGAAAAATGCGAGTTTCCTGAAATCTCAGCAAACATTTTTTCACAAAATCTTGATGATACTTGCAGGTAGTGATCAGTACACCCATCCCACTTGGCTCACCCAATTTCGTTCTTCTAGGTTAAACCGTTCCTTTGCAGTAACCGTTTTCATGTTTAGGTTTCACTCTGTTTTCTCCTATATGGAAACATGTAGTTGGAACTCTAAATCAAACATGGTTTGTGCTACCTCTTTGAAACTTGGCACAATAATGTAGTTCCAAGTTCTATCGCTATGGTTTGTGTCCTATTGAAGTAGCCCCAAGCAGAGACTGACGAGAATCAGTTTCATTGAAAGGGGTTGCCAAGCTTCCAAAAAACTGCGAGTTTCCTGAAATCTCAGCAAACATTTTTTCACCCAATCTTGATGATACTTGCAGGTAATGATCAGTACACCAATCCCACTTGGCTCAAAAAATTTCGTTCTTCTAGGTTAAACCGTTCCTTTGCAGTAACCGTTTCCATGTTTAGATTTCAGTCTGTTTTCTCCTATATGGATACATGTAGTTGCAACTCTAAATGAAACACGGTTTGTGCTAGCTCTTTGAAACTTGGCACAATAACGTAGTTCCAAGTTCTATCGCTATGGTTTGTGTAATATTGAAGTAGCCCCAAGCAGAGACTGACGAGAATCACTTTCATTGATATGGGTTGCCAAGCTTCCAAAAATCTACGAGTTTCCTGAAATCTCAGCAAATATTTTTTCACCCAGTCTTGATGATACTTCCATTTAATGATCAGCCCACCAATCTCACGTGGCTCACCAAATTTCGTTCTTCTAGGTTAAACCGTTCCTTTGCAGTAACCGTTTTCATGTTTAGGTTTCACTCTGTTTTCTCCTATATGGATATATGTATTTGGAACCCTAAATCAAACACGGTTTGTGCTAGCTCTTTGAAACTTGGCACAATAATGTAGTTCCATGTTCTATCGTTATGGTTTCTGTCCTATTGAAGTAGGGCCAAGCAGAAACTGACGAGAATCACTTTCATTGAAAGGGGATGCCAGGCTTCCAGAAAACTGCGAGTTTCTTGAAATCTCAGCAAACACTTTTTCACAAAATCTTGATGATACTTCCATTTAATGATCAGAACACCAATCCCACTTGGCTCACCAAATTTCGTTCTTCTAGGTTAAACCATTCCTTTGCAGTAACCATTTAATGTTTAGGTTTCACTCTGTATTCTCCTATGTGGATACATGTATTTGGAACTCTAAATCAAACACGGTTTGTGCTAGCTCTTTGAAACTTGGCACAATAATGTAGTTCCAAGTTCTATCGCTTTTTTTTGTGTGTCCTATTGAAGTAGCCCCAAGCAGAGACTGACGGGAATCACTTTCATTGAAAGGGGTTGCCAAGCTTCCAAAAAACTGCGAGTATCCTGAAATCTCAGCAAACATTTTTTCACCCAATCTTGATGATACTTGCAGGTAGTGATCAGTACACCCATCACACTTGGCTCACCAAATTTCGTTCTGTAGGTTAAACTGTTCCTTTGCAGTAACCGTTTTCATGTTTAGGTTTCAATGTTTTCTCCAATATGGATACATGTAGTTGCAACTCTTATTCAAACACGGTTTGTGATAGCTCTTTGAAACTTGGCACAATAATGTAGTTCCAAGTTCTGTCGCTATGGTTTGTGTCCTATTGAAGTAGCCCCAAGCAGAGACTGACGAGAATCTCTTTCATTGAAAGGGGTTGCCAAGCTTCCAGAAAACTGCGAGTTTCCTTGAATCTCAGCAAACATTTTTTCACCCAATCTTGATGATACTTGCACGTAATGATCAGCCCACCAACCCACTTGGCTCACCAAATTTCGTTCTGTAGGTTAAACCGTTCCTTTGCAGTAACCGTTTTCATGTTTAGGTATCACTCTGTTTTCTCCTATATGGATACATGTATTTGGAACTCTATATCAAACACGGTTTGTGCTAGCTCTTTGAAACTTGGCACAATAATGTATTTCCAAGTTCTATCGCTACGGTTTGTGTCCTATTGAAGTAATCCCAAGCAGAGACTGACGAGAATCACTTTCATTGAAAGGAGTTGCCAAGCTTCCAAAAAACTACGAGTTTCCTAAAATCTCATCAAACATTTTTTCACCCAATCTTGATGATACTTGCAGATAATGATCAGTACACCAATCCCACTTGGCTCAAAAAATTTCGTTCTTCTAGGTTAAACAGTTCCTTTGCAGTAACCGTTTTCATGTTTAGATTTCAGTCTGTTTTCTCCTATATGGATACATGTAGTTGCAACTCTAAATCAAACACGGTTTGTGCTAGCTGTTTGAAACTTGGCACAATAACGTAGTTCCAAGTTCTATCGCTATGGTTTGTGTCCTATTGATGTAGCCCCAAGCAGAGACTGACGAGAATCACTTTCATTGATATGGGTTGCCAAGCTTCCAAAAAACTACGAGTTTCCTGAAATCTCAGCAAATATTTTTTCACCCAGTCTTGATGATACTTCCATTTAATGATCAGCCCACCAATCCCACGTGGCTCACCAAATTTCGTTCTTCTAGGTTAAACCGTTCCTTTGCAGTAACCGTTTTCATGTTTAGGTTTCACTCTGTTTTCTCCTATATGGATATATGTATTTGGAACCCTAAATCAAACACGGTTTGTGCTAGCTCTTTGAAACTTGGCACAATAATGTAGTTCCATGTTCTATCGTTATGGTTTCTGTCCTATTGAAGTAGGGCCAAGCAGAGACTGACGAGAATCACTTTCATTGAAAGGGGATGCCAGGCTTCCAGAAAACTGCGAGTTTCTTGAAATCTCAGCAAACACTTTTTCACAAAATCTTGATGATACTTCCATTTAATGATCAGAACACCAATCCCACTTGGCTCACCAAATTTCGTTCTTCTAGGTTAAACCATTCCTTTGCAGTAACCATTTCATGTTTAGGTTTCACTCTGTATTCTCCTATGTGGATACATGTATTTGGAACTCTAAATCAAACACGGTTTGTGCTAGCTCTTTGAAACTTGGCACAATAATGTAGTTCCAAGTTCTTTCGCTTTTTTTTGTGTCCTATTGAAGTAGCCCCAAGTAGAGACTGACGGGAATCACTTTCATTGAAAGGGGTTGCCAAGCTTCCAAAAAACTACGAGTTTCCTGAAATCTCAGCAAATATTTTTTCACCCAATTTTGATGATACTTCCATTGAATGATCAGTACACCAATCCCACTTGGCTCACCAAATTTCGTTCTTCTAGGTTAAACAGTTCCTTTGCAGTAACCATTTTCATGTTTAGGTTTCACTCTGTTTTCTCCTATATGGATACATGTAGTTGGAACTCTAAATCAAACACGGTTTGTGCTAGCTCTTTGAAACTTGGCACAATAATGTAGTTCCAAGTTCTATCGCTATGGTTTGTGTCCTATTGAAGTAGGCCCAAGCAGAGACTGACGAGAATCTCTTTCATTGAAAGGGGTTGCCAAGCTTCCAAAAAACTACGAGTTTCCTGATATCTCAGCAAACATTTTTTCACCCAATTTGATGATACTTCCATTTATTGATCAGTACACCAATCCCACTTGGCTCACCAAATTTCGTTCTGTAGGTTAATCCGTTCCTTTGCAGTAACCGTTTTCATGTTTAGGTTTCAATGTTTTCTCCTATATGGATACATGTAGTTGCAACTCTTAATCAAACACGGTTTGTGCTAGCTCTATGAAACTTGGCACTATAATGTAGTTCCAAGTTCTATCGCTATGGTTTGTGTCCTATTGAAGTAGCCCCAAGTAGAGACTGATGAGAATCACTTTCATTGATATGGATTGCCAAGCTTCCAAAAAACTACGAGTTTCCGGAAATCTCAGCAAACATTTTTTCACCCAATCTTGATGATACTTGCAGGTAATGATCAGTACACGAATACCAGTTGGCTCACCAAATTTTGTTCTTCGAGGTTAAACCGTTTTTTGCAGTAACCGTTTTCATGTTTAGGTTTCACTCTGTTTTCTCCTATATGGATACATGTAGTTGGAACTCTAAATCAAACATGGTTTGTGATAGCTCTTTGAAACTTGGCACAATAATGTAGTTCCAAGTTCTGTCGCTATGGTTTGTGTCCTATTGAAGTAGCCCCAAGTCGAGACTGACGAGAATCTCTTTCATTGAAAGGAGTTGCCAAGCTTCCAGAAAACTGCGAGTTTCCTTGAATCTCAGCAAACATTTTTCACCCAATCTTGATGATACTTGCACGTAATGATCAGCCCACCAACCCACTTGGCTCACCAAATTTAGTTCTGTAGGTTAAACCGTTAATTTGCAGTAACCGTTTTCATGTTTAGGTATCACTCTGTTTTCTCCTATATGGATACATGTATTTGGAACTCTATATCAAACACGGTTTGTGCTAGCTCTTTGAAACTTGGCACAATAATGTAGTTCCAAGTTCTATCGCTATGGTTTGTGTCCTATTGAAGTAGCCCCAAGCAGAGACTGACGAGAATCACTTTCATTGAAAGGAGTTCCCAAGCTTCCAAAAAACTACGAGTTTCCTAAAATCTCATCAAACATTTTTTCACCCAATCTTGATGATACTTGCAGGTAATGATCAGTACACCAATCCCACTTGGCTCAAAAAATTTCGTTCTTCTAGGTTAAACAGTTCCTTTGCAGTAACCGTTTTCATGTTTAGATTACAGTCTGCTTTCTCCTATATGGATACACGTAGTTGCAACTCTAAATCAAACACGGTTTGTGCTAGCTCTTTGAAACTTGGCACAATAACGTAGTTCCAAGTTCTTTCGCTATGGTTTGTGTCCTATTGAAGAAGCCCCCAGCAGAGACTGACGAGAATCACTTTCATTGAAAGGGGTTGCCAAGCTTCCAAAAAGTACGAGTTTCCGGAAATCTCAGCAAACATTTTTTCACCCAATCTTGATGATACTTCCATTTAATGATCAGCCCACCAATCCCACTTGGCTCACCAAAATTCGTTCTTCTAGGTTAAACCGTTCCTTTGCATTAACTTTTTTCATGTTTAGGTTTCACTCTGTTTTCTCCTATAAGGATACATGTAGTTGGAACTCTAAATCAAACACGGTTTGTGCTAGCTCTTTGAACCTTGGCACAATAATGTAGTTCCAAGTTCTATCCCTATGGTTTGTGTCTTATTGAAGTAGGCCCAAGCAGAGACTGACGAGAATCACTTTCATTGAAAGGGGTTGCCAAACTTCCAAAAACTGCGAGTATCCTGAAATCTCAGCAAACATTTTTTCACCCAATCATGATTATACTTGCAGGTAATGATCAGTTCTCCAATCCCAATTGGCTCTCCAAATTTCGTTCTGTAGGTTAATTCGTTCCTTTGCAGTAACCGTTTTCATGTTTAGGTTTCAATGTTTTCTCCTATATGGATACATGTAGTTGCAACTCTTAATCAAACACGGTTTGTGCTAGCTCTATGAAACTTGGCACTATAATGTAGTTCCAAGTTCTATCGCTATGGTTTGTGTCCTATTGAAGTAGCCCCAAGTAGAGACTGATGAGAATCACTTTCATTGATATGGATTGCCAAGCTTCCAAAAAACTACGAGTTTCCGGAAATCTCAGCAAACATTTTTTCACCCAATCTTGATGATACTTGCAGGTAATGATCAGTACACCAATCCCAGTTGGCTCACCAAATTTTGTTCTTCGAGGTTAAACCGTTCCTTTGCAGTAACCGTTTTCATGTTTAGGTTTCACTCTGTTTTCTCCTATATGGATACATGTAGTTGGAACTCTAAGTCAAACACGGTTTGTGATAGCTCTTTGAAACTTGGCACAATAATGTAGTTCCAAGTTCTGTCGCTATGGTTTGTGTCCTATTGAAGTAGCCCCAAGTCGAGACTGACGAGAATCTCTTTCATTGAAAGGGGTTGCCAAGCTTCCAGAAAATTGCGAGTTTCCTTGAATCTCAGCAAACATTTTTCACCCAATCTTGATGATACTTGCACGTAATGATCAGCCCACCAACCCACTTGGCTCACCAAATTTAGTTCTGTAGGTTAAACCGTTCCTTTGCAGTAACCGTTTTCATGTTTAGGTATCACTCTGTTGTCTCCTATATGGATACATGTATTTGGAACTCTATATCAAACACGGTTTGTGCTAGCTCTTTGAAACTTGGCACAATAATGTAGTTCCAAGTTCTATCGCTATGGTTTGTGTCCTATTGAAGTAGCCCCAAGCAGAGACTGACGAGAATCACTTTCATTGAAAGGAGTTCCCAAGCTTCCAAAAAACTACGAGTTTCCGGAAATCTCAGCAAACATTTTTTCACCCAATCTTGATGATACTTGCAGGTAATGATCAGTACACCAATCCCACTTGGCTCAAAAAATTTCGTTCTTCTAGGTTAAACCGTTCCTTTGCAGTAACCATTTTCATGTTTAGGTTTCACTCTGTTTTCTCCTATATGGATACATGTAGTTGGAACTCTAAATCAAACACGGTTTGTGCTAGCTCTTTGAAACTTGGCACAATAATGTAGTTCCAAGTTCTATCGCTATGGTTTGTGTCCTATTGAAGTAGGCCCAAGCAGAGACTGACGAGAATCTCTTTCATTGAAAGGGGTTGCCAAGCTTCCAAAAAACTACGAGTTTCCTGATATCTCAGCAAACATTTTTTCACCCAATTTGATGATACTTCCATTTATTGATCAGTACACCAATCCCACTTGGCTCACCAAATTTCGTTCTTCTAGGTTAACCGTTCCTTTGCAGTAACCGTTTTCATGTTTAGGTTTCACTCTGTTTTCTCCTATATGGATACATGTATTTGGAACTCTAAATCAAACACGGTTTGTGCTAGCTCTTTGAAACTTGGCACAATAATGTAGTTCCAAGTTCTGTCGCTATGGTTTGTGTCCTATTGAAATAGCCCCAAGCAGAGACTGACGAGAATCACTTTCATTGAAAGGGGTTGCCAAGCTTCCAGAATGTACGAGTTTCCGGAAATCTCTTCAAACATTTTTTCACCCAATCTTGATGATGCTTCCATTTAATGATCAGTACACCAATCCCACTTGGCTCACCAAATTTCGTTCTTCTAGGTTAAACCGTTCCTTTGCAGTAACCATTTTCATGTTTAGGTTTCACTCTGTTTTCTCCTATATGGATACATGTAGTTGGAACTCTAAATCAAACACGGTTTGTGCTAGCTCTTTGAAACTTGGCACAATAATGTAGTTCCAAGTTCTATCACTATGGTTTCTGTCCTATTGAAGTAGGCCCAAGCAGAGACTGAGGAGAATCACTTTCATTGAACGGGGTTGCCAAGCTTCCAAAAAACTAAGAGCTTCCTAAAATCTCAGCAAACATTTTTTCACAAAATCTTGATGATACTTGCAGGTAATGATCAGTACACCAATCCCACTTGGCTCAAAAAATTACGTTCTTCTAGGTTAAACAGTTCCTTTGCAGTAACCGTTTTCATGTTTAGATTACAGTCTGTTTTCTCCTATATGGATACATGTAGTTGCAACTCTAAATCAAACACGGTTTGTGCTAGCTCTTTGAAACTTGGCACAATAACGTAGTTCCAAGTTCTTTCGCTATGGTTTGTGTCCTATTGAAGAAGCCCCCAGCAGAGACAGACGAGAATCACTTTCATTGAAAGGGGTTGCCAAGCTTCCAATAAGTACGAGTTTCCGGAAATCTCAGCAAACATTTTTTCACCCAATCTTGATGATACTTCCATTTAATGATCAGCCCACCAATCCCACTTGGCTCACCAAAATTCGTTCTTCTAGGTTAAACCGTTCCTTTGCATTAACTTTTTTCATGTTTAGGTTTCACTCTGTTTTCTCCTATAAGGATACATGTAGTTGGAACTCTAAATCAAACACGGTTTGTGCTAGCTCTTTGAACCTTGGCACAATAATGTAGTTCCAAGTTCTATCCCTATGGTTTGTGTCTTATTGAAGTAGGCCCAAGCAGAGACTGACGAGAATCACTTTCATTGAAAGGGGTTGCCAAACTTCCAAAAAACTGCGAGTATCCTGAAATCTCAGCAAACATTTTTTCACCCAATCTTGATGATACTTGCAGGTAGTGATCAGTACACCCATCACACTTGGCTCACCAAATTTCGTTCTGTAGGTTAAACTGTTCCTTTGCAGTAACCGTTTTCATGTTTAGGTTTCACTCTGTTTTCTCCTATATGGATACATGTATTTAGAACTCTAAATCAAACACGGTTTGTGCTAGCTCTTTGAAACTTGGCACAATAATGTAGTTCCAAGTTCTATCTCTATGGTTTGTGTCCCATTGAAGAAGCCGCATGCTCAGACTGATGAGAATCACTTTCATTGATAGGGGTTGCCAAGCTTCCAAAAAACTGCGAGTATCCTGAAATCTCAGCAAACATTTTTTCACCCAATCTTGATGATACTTGCAGGTAGTGATCAGTACACCCATCACACTTGGCTCACCAAATTTCGTTCTGTAGGTTAAACTGTTCCTTTGCAGTAACCGTTTTCATGTTTAGGTTTCACTCTGTTTTCTCCTATATGGATACATGTATTTGGAACTCTAAATCAAACACGGTTTGTGCTAGCTCTTTGAAACTTGGCACAATAATGTAGTTCCAAGTTCTATCTCTATCGTTTGTCTCCCATTGAAGAAGCCGCATGCTCAGATTGACGAGAATCACTTTCATTGAAAGGTGTTGCCATGCTTCCAAAAAACAGCGAGTTTCCTGAAATCTCAGCAAACATTTTTTCACCCAATCATGATTATACTTGCAGGTAATGATCAGTTCACCAATCCCAATTGGCTCTCCAAATTTCGTTCTGTAGGTTAATCCGTTCCTTTGCAGTAACCGTTTTCATGTTTAGGTTTCAATGTTTTCTCCTATATGGATACATGTTGTTGCAACTCTTAATCAAACACGGTTTGTGCTAGCTCTATGAAACTTGGCACTATAATGTAGTTCCAAGTTCTATCGCTATGGTTTGTGTCCTATTGAAGTAGCCCCAAGTAGAGACTGATGAGAATCACTTTAATTGATATGGATTGCCAAGCTTCCAAAAAACTACGAGTTTCCGGAAATCTCAGCAAACATTTTTTCACCCAATCTTGATGATACTTGCAGGTAATGATCAGTACACCAATCCCAGTTGGCTCACCAAATTTTGTTCTTCGAGGTTAAACCGTTCCTTTGCAGTAACCGTTTTCATGTTTAGGTTTCACTCTGTTTTCTCCTATATGGATACATGTAGTTGGAACTCTAAATCAAACACGGTTTGTGCTAGCTCTTTGAAACTTGGCACAATAATGTAGTTCCAAGTTCTGTCGCTATGGTTTGTGTCCTATTGAAGTAGCCCCAAGTCGAGACTGACGAGAATCTCTTTCATTGAAAGGGGTTGCCAAGCTTCCAGAAAACTGCGAGTTTCCTTGAATCTCAGCAAACATTTGTCACCCAATCTTGATGATACTTGCACGTAATGATCAGCCCACCAACCCACTTGGCTCACCAAATTTAGTTCTGTAGGTTAAACCGTTCCTTTGCAGTAACCGTTTTCATGTTTAGGTATCACTCTGTTTTCTCCTATATGGATACATGTATTTGGAACTCTATATCAAACACGGTTTGTGCTAGCTCTTTGAAACTTGGCACAATAATGTAGTTCCAAGTTCTATCGCTATGGTTTGTGTCCTATTGAAGTAGCCCCAAGCAGAGACTGACGAGAATCACTTTCATTGAAAGGAGTTCCCAAGCTTCCAAAAAACTACGAGTTTCCTAAAATCTCATCAAACATTTTTTCCCCCAATCTTGATGATACTTGCAGGTAATGATCAGTACACCAATCCCACTTGGCTCAAAAAATTTCGTTCTTCTAGGTTAAACAGTTCCTTTGCAGTAACCGTTTTCATGTTTAGATTACAGTCTGTTTTCTCCTATATGGATACATGTAGTTGCAACTCTAAGTCAAACACGGTTTGTGCTAGCTCTTTGAAACTTGGCACAATAACGTAGTTCCAAGTTCTTTCGCTATGGTTTGTGTCCTATTGAAGAAGCCCCCAGCAGAGACTGACGAGAATCACTTTCATTGAAAGGGGTTGCCAAGCTTCCAAAAAGTACGAGTTTCCGGAAATCTCAGCAAACATTTTTTCACCCAATCTTGATGATACTTCCATTTAATGATCAGCCCACCAATCCCACTTGGCTCACCAAAATTCGTTCTTCTAGGTTAAACCGTTCCTTTGCATTAACTTTTTTCATGTTTAGGTTTCACTCTGTTTTCTCCTATAAGGATACATGTAGTTGGAACTCTAAATCAAACACGGTTTGTGCTAGCTCTTTGAACCTTGGCACAATAATGTAGTTCCAAGTTCTATCCCTATGGTTTGTGTCTTATTGAAGTAGGCCCAAGCAGAGACTGACGAGAATCACTTTCATTGAAAGGGGTTGCCAAACTTCCAAAAAACTGCGAGTATCCTGAAATCTCAGCAAACATTTTTTCACCCAATCATGATTATACTTGCAGGTAATGATCAGTTCACCAATCCCAATTGGCTGTCCAAATTTCGTTCTGTAGGTTAATCCGTTCCTTTGCAGTAACCGTTTTCATGTTTAGGTTTCAATGTTTTCTCCTATATGGATACATGTAGTTGCAACTCTTAATCAAACACGGTTTGTGCTAGCTCTATGAAACTTGGCACTATAATATAGTTCCAAGTTTTGTCGCTATGGTTTGTGTCCTATTGAAGTAGCCCCAAGCAGAGACTGACGAGAATCACTTTCATTGAAAGGGGTTGCCAAGCTTCCAGAAAACTGCGAGTTTCCTTGAATCTCAGCAAACATTTTTTCACCCAATCTTGATGATACTTGCACGTAATGATCAGCCCACCAACCCACTTGGCTCACCAAATTTCGTTCTGGAGGTTAAACCGTTCCTTTGCAGTAACCGTTTTCATGTTTAAGTATCACTCTGTTTTCTCCTTTATGGATACATGTATTTGGAACTCTATTTCAAACACGGTTTGTGCTAGCTCTTTGAAACTTGGCACAATAATGTAGTTCCAAGTTCTATCGCTATGGTTTGTGTCCTATTGAAGTAGGCCCAAGCAGAGACTGAGGAGAATCACTTTCATTGAAAGGGGTTGCCAAGCTTCCAAAAAACTACGAGATTCCGGAAATCTCAGCAAGCATTTTTTCACCCAATCTTGATGATTCTTGCAGGTAGTGATCAGTACACCCATCCCACTTGGCTCACCCAATTTCGTTCTTCTAGGTTAAATATTTCCTTTGCATTAACGGTTTTTATGTTTACGTTTCACTCTGTTTTCTCCTATATGGAAACATGTAGTTGGAACTCTAAATCAAACACGGTTTGTGCTAGGTCTTTGAAACTTGGCACAATAATGTAGTTCCAAGTTCTATCGCTATGGTTTGTGTCCTAGTGAAGTAGGCCCAAGCAGAGACTGACGAGAATCACTTTCATTGAAAGGCGTTGCCAAGCTTCCAAAAAACTACGAGCTTCCTGAAATCTCAGCAAACATTTTTTCACAAAATCTTGATGATACTTCCATTTAATGATCAGCCCACCAATCCCACTTGGCTCACCAAATTTCGTTCTTCTAGATTAAACCGTTCCTTTGCAGTAACCGTTTTCATGTTTAGGTTTCACTCTGTTTTCTCCTATGTGGATCCATGTAGTTGGAACTCTAATTCAAACTCGGTTTGTGCTACCTCTTTGAAACTTGGCACAATAATGTAGTTCCAAGTTCTATCGCTATGGTTTGTGTCGTATTGAAGAAGGCCCAAGCAGAGACTGACGAGAATCACTTACATTGAAAGGGGTTGCCAAGCTTCCAAAAAACAACGAGTTTCCTGAAATCTCAGCAAACATTTTTTCACCCAATCTTGATGATACTTGCAGGTAATGATCAGTACACCAATCCCACTTGGCTCACCAAATTTCGTTCGTCTAGGTTAAACCGTTCCTTTGCAGTAACCGTTTTTATGTTTGGGTTTCACTCTGTTTTCTCCTATATGGATACATGTATTTGGAACTCTAAATCAAACACGGTTTGTGCTAGCTCTTTGAAACTTGGCACAATAATGTAGTTCCAAGTTCTATCGCTATGGTTTCTGTCCTATTGAAGTAGGCCCAAGCACAGACTGACGAGAATCACTTTCATTGAACGGGGTTGCCAAGCTTCCAAAAAACTAAGAGCTTCCTGAAATCTCAGCAAACATTTTTTCACAAAATCTTGATGATACTTCCATTTAATGATCAGAAATCCAATCCCACTTGGCTCACCAAATTTCGTTCTTCTAGGTTAAACCGTTCCTTTGCAGTAACCGTTTTCATGTTTAGGTTTCACTCTGTTTTCTCCTATATGGATACATGTAGTTGGAACTCTAAATCAAACACGGTTTGTGCAAGCTCTTTGAAACTTGGCACAATAATGTAGTTCCAAGTTCTATCGCTATGGTTTGTGTCCTATTGAAGTAGCCCCAAGCAGAGACTGACGAGAATCCCTTTCATTGAAAGGGGTTGCCAAGCTTCCAGAAAACTGTGAGTTTCCTGAAATCTCAGCAAACATTTTTTCACCCAATCTTGATGATACTTGCAGGTAATGATCAGTACACCAATCACTCTTGGATCACCAAATTTCATTCTTCTAAGTTGAACCATTCATTTGCAGTAACCGTTTTCACGTTTAGGTTTCACTCTGTTTTCTCCTATATGGATACATGTATTTGGAACTCTAAATCAAACACGGTTTGTGCTAGCTCTTTGAAACTTGGCACAATAATGTAGTTCCATGTTCTGTCGCTATGGTTTGTGTCCTATTGAAGTAGCCCCAAGCAGAGACTGACGAGAATCACTTTCATTGAACGGGGTTGCCAAGCTTACAGAATGTACGAGTTTCCTGAAATCTCAGCAAACATTTTTTCACCCAATCTTGATGATGCTTCCATTTAATGATCAGTACACCAATCCCACTTGGCTCACCAAATTTCGTTCTTCTAGGTTAAACCGTTACTTTGCAGTAACCATTTTCATGTTTACGTTTCACTCTGTTTTCTCCTATATGGATACATGTAGTTGGAACTCTAAATCAAACACGGTTTGTGCTAGCTCTTTGAAACTCGGCACAATAATGTAGTTCCAAGTTCTATCGCTATGGTTTGTGTCCTAATGAAGTAGCCCCAAGCAAAGACTGTCGAGAGTCACTTTCATTGAAAGGGTTTGCCTAGCTTCCAAAAAACTGCGAGTTTCCTGAAATCTCAGCAAACATTTTTTCACCCAATCTTGATGATACTTGCAGGTAGTGATCAGTACACCCATCCCACTTGGCTCACCCAATTTCGTTCTTCTAGGTTAAATATTTCCTTTGCATTAACGGTTTTTATGTTTAGGTTTCACTCTGTTTTCTCCTATATGGAAACATGTAGTTGGAACTCTAAATCAAACACGGTTTGTGCTAGGTCTTTGAAACTTGGCACAATAATGTAGTTCCAAGTTCTATCGCTATGCTTTGTGTCCTATTGATGTAGCCCCAAGCAAAGACTGACGAGAATCAGTTTCATTGAAAGGGGTTGCCAAGCTTCCAAAAAAGTGCGACTTTCCTGAAATCTCAGCAAACAGTTTTTCACCCAATATTGATATTACTTCCATGTAATGATCAGCCCACCACTCCCACTTGGCTCACCAAATTTCGTTCTTCTAGGTTAAATCGTTCCTTTGCAGTAACCGTTTTCATGTTTAGGTTTCACTCTGTTTTCTTCTATATGGATACATGTATTTGGAACTCTAAATCAAACACGGTTTGTGCTAGCTCTTTGAAACTTGGAACAATAATGTACTTCCAAGTTCTATCGCTATGGTTTCTCTCCTATTGAAGTAGGCCCAAGCCGAGACTGACGAGAATCACTTTCATTGAAAGGCGTTGCCAAGCTTCCAAAAAACTACGAGCTTCCTGAAATCTCAGCAAACATTTTTTCACAAAATCTTGATGATACTTCCATTTAATGATTAGCCCACCAATCCCACTTGGCTCACCAAATTTCGATCTTCTCGGTTAAACCGTTCCTTTGCAGTAACCGTTTTCATGTTTAGGTTTCACTCTGTTTTCTCCTATATGGATACATGTAGTTGGAACTCTAAATCAAACACGGTTTCTGCATGCTCTTTAAAACTTGGCACAATATTGTAGTTCCAAGTTCTATCGCTATGGTTTGTGTCCTATTGAAGTAGCCCCAAGCAGATACTGACCAGAATCACTTTCATTGAAAGGGGTTGCCAAGCTTCCAGAAAACTGCGAGTTTCCTGAAATCTCAGCAAATATTTTTTCACCCAATCTTGATGATACTTGCAGGTAATGATCAGTACACCAATCCCACTTGGCTCACCAAATTTCATTCTTCTAAGTTAAACCATTCGTTTGCAGTAAACGTTTTCATGTTTAGGTTTCACTATGTTTTCTCCTATATGGATACATGTATTTGGAACTCTAAATCAAACACGGTTTTTGCTAGCTCTTTCAAACTTGGCACAATAATGTAGTTCCAAGTTCTGTCGCTATGGTTTGTGTCCTATTGAAGTAGGCCCAAGCAGAGACTGACGAGAATCACTTTCATTGAAAGGGGTTGCCAAGCTTCCAAAAAACTACGAGATTCCGGAAATCTCAGCAAACATTTTTTCACCCAATCTTGATGATACGTGCAGGTAATGATCAGTACACCAATCCCACTTGGCTCACCAAATTTCGTTCTTCTAGGTTAAACCGTTCCTTTGCAGTAACCGTTTTCATGTTTTGGTTTCACTCTGTTTTCTCCTATATGGATACATGTAGTTGGAACTCTAAATCAAACACGGTTTGTGCTAGCTCTTTGAAACTTGGCACAATAATGTAGTTTCAAGTTCTATCGCTATGGTTTGTGTCCTATTGAAGTAGGCCCAAGCAGAGACTGACGAGAATCACTTTCATTGAACGGGGTTGCCAAGCTTCCAAAAAACTAAGAGCTTCATGAAATCTCAGCAAACATTTTTTCACAAAATCTTGATGATACTTCCATTTAATGATCAGAAAACCAATCCAACTTGGCTCACCAAATTTCGTTCTTCTTGGTTAAACCGTTCCTTTGCAGTAACCGTTTTCATGTTTAGGTTTCACTCTGTTTTCTCCTATATGGATACATGTAGTTGGAACTCTAAATCAAACACGGTTTGTGCAACCTCTTTGAAACTTGGCACAATAATGTAGTTCCAAGTTCTATCGCTATGGTTTGTGTCCTATTGAAGTATCCCCAAGCAGAGACTGACGAGAATCACTTTCATTGAAAGGGGTTGCCAAGCTTCCAGAAAACTGCGAGTTTCCTGAAATCTCAGCAAACATTTTTTCACCCAATCTTGATGATACTTGCAGGTAATTATCAGTACACCAATCCCTCTTGGCTCACCAAATTTCATTCTTCTATGTTGAACCATTCGTTTGCAGTAACCGATTTCATGTTTAGGTTTCACTCTGTTTTCTCCTATATGGATACATGTATTTGGAACTCTAAATCAAACACGGTTTGTGCTAGCTCTATGAAACTTGGCACAATAATGTAGTTCCAAGTTCTGTCGCTATGGTTTGTGTCCTATTGAAGTAGGCCCAAGCAGAGACTGACGAGAATCACTTTCATTGAAAGGGGTTGCCAAGCATCCAAAAAACTACGAGATTCCGGAAATCTCAGCAAACATTTTTTCAACCAATCTTGATGATACTTGCAGGTAATGATCAGTACAGAAATCCCACTTGGCTCACAAAATTTCGTTCTTCTAGGTTAAACCATTCCTTTGCAGTAACCGTTTTCATTTTTAGTTTCACTCTGTTTTCTCCTATATGGATACATGTAGTTGGAACTCTAAATCAAACACGGTATGTGCAAGCTCTTTGAAACTTGGCACAATAATGTAATTCCAAGTTCTCTTGCTATGGTTTGTGTCCTATTGAAGTAGCCCCAAGCAGAGACTGACGAGAATCACTTTCATTGAAAGGGGTTGCCAAGCTTCCAGAATGTACGAGTTTCCGGAAATCTCTTCAAACATTTTTTTACCCAATCTTGATGATACTTCCATTTAATCATCAGCCCACCAATCCCACGTGGCTCACCAAATTTTGTTCTGTATGTTTAACCGTTTCTTTGCATTAACCGCTTTCATGTTTAGGTTTCACTGTTTCCTCCTATATGGATACATGTAGTTGGAACTCTAAATCAAACACGGTTTGTGCTAGCTCTTTGAAACTTGGCACAATAATGTAGTTCCAAGTTCTATCGCTATGGTTTGTGTGCTATTGAAGAAGGCCCAATCAGAGACTGACGAGAATCACTTTCATTGAAAGGGGTTGCAAAGCTTCCAAAAAAGTACGAGTTTCCGGAAATCTCAGCAAACATTTTTTCACCCAATCTTGATGATACTTCCAATTAATCATCAGCCCACCAATCCCACTTGGCTCACCAAATTTTGTTCTGTAGTTTAAACCGTTCCTTTGCAGGAACCGATTTCATATTTAGGGTTCACTGTTTTCTCAAATATGGATACATGTAGTTGGAACGCTAAATCAAACACGGTTTGTGCTAGCTCTTTGAAACTTGGCACAATAATGTAGTTCCAAGATCTATCGCTATGGTTTGTGTCCTATAGAAGAAGCCCTAAGCAGAGACTGACGAGAATCACTTTCATTGAAAGGGGTTGCCAAGCTTCCAAAAAGTACGAGTTTCCGGAAATCTCAGCAAACATTTTTTCACCCAATCTTGATGATACTTGCAGGTAATGATCATCCCACCAATCTCACTTGGCTCACAAAATTTCGTTCTTCTAGGTTAAACCGTTACTTTGCAGTAACCATTTTCATGTTTAGGTTTCACTTTTTTTTCTCCAATATGGATACATGTATTTGGAACTCTAAATCAAACACGGTTTGTGCTAGCTCTTTGAAACTTGGCACAATAATGTAGTTCCAAGTTCTGTCGCTATGGTTTTTGTCCTATTGAAGTAGGCCCAAGCAGAGACTGACGAGAATCACTTTCATTGAAAGGGGTTGCCAAGCTTCCAAAAAACTACGAGATTCCGGAAATCTCAGCAAACCTTTTTTCACCCAATCTTGATGATACTTGCAGGTAATGATCAGTACACCAATCCCACTTGGCTCACCAAATTTTGTTCTTCTAGGTTAAACCGTTCCTTTGCAGTAACCGTTTTCATGTTTAGGTTTCACTCTGTTTTCTCCTATATGGATACATGTAGTTGGAACTCTAAATCAAACACGGTTTGTGCAAGCTCTTTGAAACTTGGCACAATAATGTAGTTCCAAGTTCTATCGCTATGGTTTGTGTCTTATTGAAGTAGCCGCAAGCAGATACTGACGAGAATCACTTTCATTGAAAGGGGTTGCCAAGCTTCCAAAAAAACTACGAGATTCCGGAAATCTCAGAAAACATTTTTTCACCCAATCTTGATGATACTTCCATTTAATGATCAGCCCACCAATCCCACTTGGCTCACCAAATTTCGTTCTTCTAGGTTAAACCGTTCATTTGCAGTAACCGTTTTCATGTTTGGGTTTCACTCTGTTTTCTCCTATATGGATACATGTAGTTGGAACTCTAAATCAAACACGGTTTGTGCTAGCTCTTTGAAACTTGACACAATAATGTAGTTCCAAGTTCTATCGCTATGGTTTCTGTCCTATTGAAGTAGGCCCAAGCAGAGACTGACGAGAATCACTTTCATTGAAAGGCGTTGCAAGGCTTCCAAAAAGTACGAGTTTCCGGAAATCTCAGCAAAATTTTTTTCACCCAGTCTTGATGATACTTCCTTTTAATGATCAGCCCACCAATCCCACTTGGCTCACCAAATTTCGTTCTTCTAGGTTAAACCGTTCCTTTGCAGTAACCGTTTTCATGTTTAGGTTTCACTCTGTTTTCTCCTATATGGATACATGTAGTTGGAACTCTAAATCAAACACGGTTTGTGCAAGCTCTTTGAAACTTGGCACAATAATGTAGTTCCAAGTTATATTGCTTGGTTTGTGTCCTATTGAAGTAGCCCCAAGCAGAGACTGACGAGAATCACTTTCATTGAAAGGGGCTTGCCAAGCTTCCAGAAAACTGTGAGTTTCCTGAAATCTCAGCAAACATTTTTTCAACCAATCTTGATGATACTTGCAGGTAATGATCAGTGCACCAATCCCACTTGGCTCATCAAATTTCATTCTTCTAAGTTGAACCATTCGTTTGCAGTAACCGTTTTCATGTTTAGGTTTCACTCTGTTTTCTCCTATATGGATACATGTAATTGCAACTCTAAATCAAACACCTTTTGTGCAAGCTCTTTGAAACTTGGCACAATTAGGTAGTTCCAAGTTCTATCGCTATGGTTTGTGTCCTATTGATGTAGCCCCAAGCAGAGACTGACGAGAATCACTTTCATTGAAAGGGGTTGCCAAGCTTCCAGAATGTACGAGTTTCCGGAAATCTCAGCAAACATTTTTCACCCAATCTTGATGATGCTTCCATTTAATGATCAGTACACCAATCCCACTTGGCTCAGCAAATTTCGTTCTTCTAGGTTAAACCGTTCCTTTGCAGTAACCATTTTCATCTTTAGGTTTCACTCTGTTTTCTCCTATATGGATACATGTAGTTGGAACTCTAAATCAAACAGGGTTTGTGCTAGCTCTTTGAAACTCGAAACAATAATGTAGTTCCAAGTTCTATCGCTATGGTTTGTGTCCAAATGAAGTAGCCCCAAGGAAAGATTGTCGAGAGTCACTTTCATTGAAAGGGTTTGCCAAGCTTCCAAAAAACTGCGAGTTTCCTGAAATCTCAGCAAACATTTTTTCACCCAATCTTGATGATACTTGCAGGTAGTGATCAGTACACCCATCCCACTGGCTCACCCAATTTCGTTCTTCTAGGTTAAATATTTCCTTTGCATTAACCGTTTTCATGTTTAGGTTTCACTCTGTTTTCTCCTATATGGATACATGTAGTTGGAACTCTAAATCAAACACGGTTTGTGCAAGCTCTTTGAAACTTGGCACAATAATGTAGTTCCAAGTCCTGTCGCTATGGCTTGTGTCCTATTGAAGTAGGCCCAAGCAGAGACTGACGAGAATCACTTTCATTGAAAGGGGTTGCCAAGCTTCCAAAAAACTACCAGATTCCGGAAATCTCAGCAAACATTTTTTCAACCAATCTTAATGATAATTGCAGGTAATGATCAGTACACCAATCCCACTTGGCTCACCAAATTTCGTTCTTCTAGGTTAAACCATTCCTTTGCAGTAACCGTTTTCATTCTTAGGTTTCACTCTGTTTTCTCCTATATGGATACATGTAGTTGGAACTCGGAATCAAACACCGTTTGTGCAAGCTCTTTGAATCTTGGCACAATTAGGTAGTTCCAAGTTCTATCGCTATGGTTTGTGTCCTACTGAAGTAGCCCCAAGCAGAGACTGGCGAGAATCACTTTCATTGAAAGGGGTTGTCAAGCTTCCAGAATGTACGAGTTTCCGGAAATCTCAGCAAACATTTTTTCACCCAATCTTGATGATGCTTCCATTTAATGATCAGTACACCAATCCCACTTGGCTCACCAAATTTCGTTCTTCTAGGTTAAACCGTTCCTTTGCAGTAACCATTTTCAACTTTAGGTTTCACTCTATTTTCTCGTATATGGATACATGTAGTTGGAACTCTAAATCAAACACGGTTTGTGCTAGCTCTTTGAAACTCGGCACAATAATGTAGTTCCAAGTTCTATTGCTATGGTTTGTGTCCTAATGAAGTAGCCCCAAGCAAAGATTGTCGAGAGTCACTTTCATTGAAAGGGTTTGCCAAGCTTCCAAAAAACTGCGAGTTTCCTGAAATCTCAAAAACATTTTTTCACCCAATATTGATGATACTTGCAGGTAGTGATCAGTACACCCATCCCACTTGGCTCACACAATTTCGTTCTTCTAGGTTAAATATTTCCTTTGCATTAACGGTTTTCATGTTTAGGTTTCACTCTGTTTTCTCCTATATGGATACATGTAGTTGCAACTCTAAATCAAACACGGTGTGTGCTAGCTCTTTGAAACTTGGCACAATAATGTACTTCCAAGTTCTATCGCTATGGTTTGTGTCCTATTGAAGTAGCCCCAAGCAAAGACTGACGAGAATCAGTTTCATTGAAAGGGGTTGCCAAGCTTCCAAAAAACTACGAGTTTCCTGAAATCTCATCAAACATTTTTTCACCAATATTGATGAAACTTCCACTTAATGATCAGCCCACCAATCCCACTTGGCTCACCAAATTTCGTTCTTCTAGGTTAAACCGTTCCTTTGCAGTAACCATTTTCATGTTTAGGTTTCACTCTGTTTTCTCCTATATGGATACATGTAGTTGGAACTCTAAATCAAACACGGTTTGTGCTAGCTCTTTGAAACTTGGCACAATAATGTAGTTCCAAGTTCTATCGCTATGGTTTGTGTCCTATTGAAGAAGCCCCAAGCAGAGACTGACGAGAATCACTTTCATTGAAAGGGGTTGCCAAGGTTCCAAAAAACTGTGAGTTTCCTGAAATCTCAGCAAACACTTTCACCCAATCTTGATGAAACTTTCAGGTAATGATCAGTACACGAATCCCACTTGGCTCACCAAATTTCATTCTTCTAGATTAAACCGTTCCTTTGCAGTAACCATTTTCTTGTTTAGGATTCACTCTGTTTTCTCCTATATGGATACATGTAGTTGGAACTCTAAATCAAACACGGTTTGTGGTAGCTCTTTGAAACTTGGCACAATTAGGTAGTTCCAAGTTCTATCGCTATGGTTTGTGTCCTATTGAAGTAGCCCCAAGCAGAGACTGATGAGAATCACTTACATTGAAAGGGGTTGCCAAGCTTCCAAAACCCTACGAGTTTCCTGAAATCTCAGCAAACATTTTTTCACCCAATCTTGATGATACTTCCATTTAATGATCAGTACACGAATCCCACTTGGCTCACCAAATTTCGTTCTTCTAGATTAAACCGTTCCTTTGCAGTAACCATTTTTATGTTTAGGTTTCACTCTGTTTTCTCCTATATGGATACATATAGTTGGAACTCTAAATCAAACACGGTTTGTGCTAGCTCTTTGAAACTTGGCACAATAATGTAGTTCCAAGTTCTATCGCTTTGGTTTGTGTTCTATTGAAGAAACCCAAAGCAGCGACTGACGAGAATCACTTTCATTGAAAGGGGTTGCCAAGCTTCCAAAAAGTTCGATTTTCCGGAAATTTCAGCAAACATTTTTTCACCCAATCTTGTTGATACTTCCATTTAATGATGAGTACACCAATCCCACTTGGCTCACCAAATTTCGTTCTTCTAGGTTAAACCGTTCCTTTGCTGTAACCGTTTTCATGTTTAGGTTTCACTCTGTTTTCTCCTATATGGATACATGTAGTTGCAACTCTAAATCAAAGACGGTTTATGCTAGCTCTTTGAAACTTGGCACAGTAATGTAGTACAAAGTTCTATCGCTATGTTTTGTGTCCTATTGAAGTAGGCCCAAGCAGAGACTTACGAGAATCACTTTCATTGAAAGTGGTTGCCAAGCTTCCAAAAAACTGCGTGTTTCCTGAAATCTCAGCAAACATTTTTTCACCCAATATTGATGATACTTGCAGGTAGTGATCAGTACACCCATACTACTTGGCTCACCAAATTTCGTTCTGTAGGTTAATCCGTTCCTTTGCAGTAACCGTTTTCATGTTTAGGTTTCACTCTGTTTTCTCTTATATGGATACATGTAGTTGGAACTCTAAATCAAACACGGTTTGTGCTAGCTCTTTGGAACTTGGCACAATAATGTAGTTCCAAGTTCTATCACTATGGTTTGTGTCCGATTGAAGTAGCCCAAAGAAGAGAGTGACGAGAATCACTTTCATTGAAATGGGTTGCCAAGCTTCCAAAAAACTACGAGTTTCCTGAAATCTTAGAAAACATTTTTTCACCCAATCTTGATGATACTTCCATTTAATGATCAGCCCACCAATCCCACTTGGCTCACTAAATTTCGTTCTGTAGGTTAAACCGTTCCTTTGCAGTAATCGTTTTCATATTTAGGTTTCACTGTTTTCTCCTATATGGATAGATGCAGTTGGAACTCTAAATGAAACACGGTTTGTGCTAGCTCTTTGAAACTTGGCACTATAATGTAGATCCAAGTTCTATCGCTATAGTTCGTGTCCTATTGAAGTAGCCCCAAGCAGAGACTGACGAGAATCACTTTCATTGAAAGCGGTTGCCAAGCTTCCAAAAAACTGCGAGTTTCCTGAAATCTCAGCAAACATTTTTTCACCCAATCTTGATGATACTTGCAGGTAGTGATCAGTACACCCATACCACTTGGCTCACCAAATTTCATTCTGTAGGTTAAACCGTTCCTTCGCAGTAACCGTTTTCATGTTTCGGTTTCACTCTGTTTTCTCCTACATGGATACATGTAGTGGGAACTCTAAATCAAACCCGGTTTGTGCTAGCTCTTTGAAACTTGCACAATAATGTAGTTCCAAGATCTATCGCATTGGTTTGTGTCCTATTGAAGTAGCCCAAGCAGAAACTGACGAGAATCACTTTCATTGAAATGGGTTGCCAAGCTTCCAAAAAACTACGAGTTTCCTGAAATCCCAGGAAACATTTTTTCACCCAATCTTGATGATACTTCCATTTAATCATCAGCCCACCAATCCAACTTGGCTCACCAAATTTGTTTTGTAGGTTAAACCGTTCCTTTGCAGGAACCGTTTTCATGTTTAGGTTTCACTCTGTTTTCTCCTATATGGATACATGTAGTTTCAACTCTAAAACAAACACGGTTTGTGCTAGCTCTTTGAAACTTGGCACAGTAATGTAGTTCCAAGTTCTATCGCTATGTTTTGTGTCCTATTGAAGTAGGCCCAAGCAGAGACTGACGAGAATCACTTTCATTGAAAGGGGTTGCCAAGCTTCCAAAAAACTGCCAGTTTCCTGAAATCTCAGCAAATATTTTTTCACCCAATCTTGATAATACTTCCATTTAATGATCAGTACACCAATCCCACTTGGCTAACCAAATTTCGTTCTTCTAGGTTAAACCGTTCCTTTGCAGTAACCGTTTTCATGTTTCGATTTCAGTCTGTTTTCTCCTATATGGATACATGTAGTTGGAACTCTAAATCAAACACGGTTTGTGCTAGCTCTTTGAAACTTGGCACAATAATGTAGTTCCAAGTTCTATCGCTATGGTTTGTGTCCTATTGAAGTAGACCGAAGCAGACACTGACGAGAATCACTTTCATTGAAAGGGGTTGCCAAGCTTCCAAAAAGTACGAGTTTCCGGAAATCTCAGCAATCATTTTTTCACCCAACCTTGATGATACTTCCATTTAATGAACAGCCCACCAATCCCACTTGGCTCACCAAATTTCGTTCTTCTAGGTAAAATCGTTCCTTTGCAGTAACCATTTTCATGTTTAGGTTTCACTCTGTTTTCTCCAATATGGATACATGTAGTTGGAAATCTAAATCAAACACGGTTTGTGCTAGCTCTTTGAAACTTGGCACAATAATGTAGTTCCAAGTTCTATCGCTATGGTTTGTGTCCTATTGAAGAAGCCCCAAGCAGAGACTGACGAGAATCACTTTCATTGAAAGGGGTTGCCAAGCTTCCAGAAAACTGCGAGTATCCTGAAATCTCAGCAAACATTTTCACCCAATCTTGATGATACTTGCAGGTAGTGATCAGTACACGAATCCCACTTGGCTCACCAAATTTCGTTCTTCTAGGTTAAACCGTTCCTTTGCAGTAACCGTTTTCATGTTTAGGTTTCACTCTGTTTTCTCCTATGTGGATACATGTTTTTGGAACTCTAAATCAAACATGGTTTGTGCTAGCTCTTTGAAACTTGGCACAATAATGTAGTTCCAAGTTCTATCGCTATGGTTTGTGTCCTATTGAAGTAGGCCCAAGCAGAGACTGACGAGAATCACTTTAATTGAAAGGGGTTGCCAAGCTTCCAAAAAACTACGAGATTCCGGAAATCTCAGCAAACATTTTTTCACCCAATCTTGATGATACTTCCATTTAATGATCAGTACAACATTCCCACTTGGCTCACCAAATTTCGTTCTTCTATGTTAAACCATTCCTTTGCAGTAACCGTTTTCATTTTTAGGTTTCACTCTGTTTTCTCCTATATGGATACATGTAGTTGCAACTCTAAATCAAACACGGTTTGTGCTAGCTCTTTGAAACTTGGCACAATAATGTAGTTCCAAGTTCTCTCGCTATGGTTTGTGTCCTATTGAAGAAGGCCCAAGCAGAGACTGACGAGAATCACTTTCATTGAAAGGGGTTGCCAAGCTTCCAAAAAACTAAGAGTTTCCTGAAATCTCAGCAAACATTTTTTCACCCAATCTTGATGATACTTCCATTTAATCATCAGTCCACCAATCCCACTTGGCTCACCAAATTTTGTTCTGTAGGTTAAACCGTTCCTTTGCAGGAACCGTTTTCATGTTTAGGTTTCACTGTTTTCTCCTATATGGATACATGTAGTTGGAACTCTAAATCAAACACGGTTTGTGCTAGCTCTTTGAAACTTGGCACAATAATGTAGTTCCATGTTCTATCGCTATGGTTTGTGTCCTATAGAAGAAGGCCCAAGCAGAGACTGACGAGAATCACTTTCATTGAAAGGGGTTGCCAAGCTTCCAAAAAGTACGAGTTTCCGGAAATCTCAGCAATCATTTTTTCACCCAAACTTGATGATACTTCCATTTAATGATCAGCCCACCAATCCCACTTGGCTCACCAAATTTCGTTCTTCTAGGTTAAACCGTTCCTTTGCAATAACCGTTTTCATGTTTAGATTTCAGTCTGTTTTCTCCTATATGGATACATATAGTTGGAACTCTAAATCAAACACGGTTTGTGTTAGCTCTTTGAAACTTGGCACAATAATATAGTTCCAAGTTCTATCGCTATGGATTGTTTCCTAATGAAGAAGCCCCAAGCAGAGACTGACGAGAATCACTTTCATTGAAAGGGGTTGCCAAACTTCCAAAATGTTCGATTTTCCGGAAATCTCAGCAAACATTTTTTCACCCAATCTTGATGATACTTCCATTTAATCATCAGTCCACCAATCCCACTTGGCTCACCAAATTTTGTTCTGTAGGTTAAACCGTTCCTTTGCAGGAACCGTTTTCATGTTTAGGTTTCACTGTTTTCTCCTATATGGATACATGTAGTTGGAACTCTAAATCAAACACGGTTTGTGCTAGCTCTTTGAAACTTGGCACAATAATGTAGTTCCAAGTTCTATCGCTATGGTTTGTGTCCTATTGAAGTAGCCCCAAGCAGAAACTGACGAGAATCACTTTCATTGAAATGGGTTGCCAAGCTTCCACATAACTACGAGTTTCCTGAAATACCAGGAAACATTTTTTACCCAATCTTGATGATACTTCCATTTAATCATCAGTCCACCAATCCCACTTGGCTCACCAAATTTTGTTCTGTAGGTTAAACCGTTCCTTTGCAGGAACCGTTTTCATGTTTAGGTTTCACTGTTTTCTCCTATATGGATACATGTAGTTGGAACTCTAAATCAAACACGGTTTGTGCTAGCTCTTTGAAACTTGGCACAATAATGTAGTTCCAAGTTCTATCGCTATGGTTTGTGTTCTATAGAAGAAGCCGCAAGCAGAGACTGACGAGAATCACTTTCATTGAAAGGGGTTGCCAAGCTTCCAAAAAGTACGAGTTCCCGGAAATCTCAGTAATCATTTTTTCACCCAACCTTGATGATACTTCCATTTAATGATCAGCCCACCAATCCCACTTGGCTCACCAAATTTCGTTCTTCTAGGTTAAACCGTTCCTTGCAGTAACCATTTTCATGTTTAGGTTACACTCTGTTTTCTCCAATATGGATACATGTAGTTGGAACACTAAATCAAACACGGTTTGTGCTAGCTCTTTGAAACTTGGCACAATAATGATGTTCCAAGTTCTATCACTATGGTTTGTGTCCTATTGAAGTAGCCCCAAGCAGAGACTGACGAGAATCACTTTCATTGAAAGGGGTTGCCAAGCTTCCAAAAAACTGCCAGTTTCCTGAAATCTCAGCAAATATTTTTTCACCCAATCTTGATAATACTTCCATTTAATGATCAGTACACCAATCCCACTTGGCTAACCAAATTTCGTTCTTCTAGGTTAAACCGTTCCTTTGCAGGAACCGTTTTCATGTTTAGGTTTCACTGTTTTCTCCTATATGGATACATGTAGTTGGAACTCTAAATCAAACACGGTTTGTGCTAGCTCTTTGAAACTTGGCACAATAATGTAGTTCCATGTTCTATCGCTATGGTTTGTGTCCTATAGAAGAAGGCCCAAGCAGAGACTGACGAGAATCACTTTCATTGAAAGGGGTTGCCAAGCTTCCAAAAAGTACGAGTTTCCGGAAATCTCAGCAATCATTTTTTCACCCAAACTTGATGATACTTCCATTTAATGATCAGCCCACCAATCCCACTTGGCTCACCAAATTTCGTTCTTCTAGGTTAAACCGTTCCTTTGCAATAACCGTTTTCATGTTTAGATTTCAGTCTCTTTTCTCCTATATGGATACATATAGTTGGAACTCTAAATCAAACACGGTTTGTGTTAGCTCTTTGAAACTTGGCACAATAATATAGTTCCAAGTTCTATCGCTATGGATTGTTTCGTAATGAAGAAGCCCCAAGCAGAGACTGACGAGAATCACTTTCATTGAAAGGGGTTGCCAAGCTTCCAAAATGTTCCATTTTCCGGAAATCTCAGCAAACATTTTTTCACCCAATCTTGATGATACTTCCATTTAATCATCAGTCCACCAATCCCACTTGGCTCACCAAATTTTGTTCTGTAGGTTAAACCGTTCCTTTGCAGGAACCGTTTTCATGTTTAGGTTTCACTGTTTTCTCCTATATGGATAAATGTAGTTGGAACTCTAAATCAAACACGGTTTGTGCTAGCTCTTTGAAACTTGGCACAATAATGTAGTTCCAAGTTCTATCGCTATGGTTTGTGTCCTATTGAAGTAGCCCCAAGCAGAAACTGACGAGAATCACTTTCATTGAAATGGGTTGCCAAGCTTCCACATAACTACGAGTTTCCTGAAATACCAGGAAACATTTTTTACCCAATCTTGATGATACTTCCATTTAATCATCAGTCCACCAATCCCACTTGGCTCACCAAATTTTGTTCTGTAGGTTAAACCGTTCCTTTGCAGGAACCGTTTTCATGTTTAGGTTTCACTGTTTTCTCCTATATGGATACATGTAGTTGGAACTCTAAATCAAACACGGTTTGTGCTAGCTCTTTGAAACTTGGCACAATAATGTAGTTCCAAGTTCTATCGCTATGGTTTGTGTTCTATAGAAGAAGCCGCAAGCAGAGACTGACGAGAATCACTTTCATTGAAAGGGGTTGCCAAGCTTCCAAAAAGTACGAGTTCCCGGAAATCTCAGTAATCATTTTTTCACCCAACCTTGATGATACTTCCATTTAATGATCAGCCCACCAATCCCACTTGGCTCACCAAATTTCGTTCTTCTAGGTTAAACCGTTCCTTGCAGTAACCATTTTCATGTTTAGGTTACACTCTGTTTTCTCCAATATGGATACATGTAGTTGGAACACTAAATCAAACACGGTTTGTGCTAGCTCTTTGAAACTTGGCACAATAATGATGTTCCAAGTTCTATCACTATGGTTTGTGTCCTATTGAAGTAGCCCCAAGCAGAGACTGACGAGAATCACTTTCATTGAAAGGGGTTGCCAAGCTTCCAAAAAACTGCCAGTTTCCTGAAATCTCAGCAAATATTTTTTCACCCAATCTTGATAATACTTCCATTTAATGATCAGTACACCAATCCCTCTTGGCTAACCAAATTTCGTTCTTCTAGGTTAAACCGTTCCTTTGCAGTAACCGTTTTCATGTTTCGATTTCAGTCTGTTTTCTCCTATATGGATACATATAGTTGGAACTCTAAATCAAACACTGTTTGTGCTAGCTCTTTGAAACTTGGCACAATAATGTAGTTCCAAGTTCTATCGCTATGGATTGTTTCCTAATGAAGAAGCCCCAAGCAGAGACTGACGAGAATCACTTTCATTGAAAGGGGTTGCCAAGCTTCCAAAATGTTCGATTTTCTGGAAATCTCAGCAAACATTTTTTCACCCAATCTTGTTGATACTTCCATGTAATGATGAGTACACCAATCCCACTTGGCTCACCAAATTTCGTTCTTCTAGGTTAAACCGTTCATTTGCCGTAACCGTTTTCATGTTTAGGTTTCACTCTGTTTTCTCCTATATGGATACATGTAGTTGGAACTCTAAATCAAACACGGTTTGTGCTAGCTCTTTGAAACTTGGCACAATAATGTAGTTCCAAGTTCTATCGCTATGGTTTGTGTCCTATTGAAGAAGCCCCAAGCAGAGACTGACGAGAATCACTTTCATTGAAAGGGGTTGCCAAGCTTCCAAAAAACTGCGAGTATCCTGAAATCTCAGCAAACATTTTCACCCAATCTTGATGATACTTGCAGGTAGTGATCAGTACACGAATCCCACTTGGCTCACCAAAATTTCGTTCTTCTAGGTTAAACCGTTCCTTTGCAGTAACCGTTTTCATGTTTAGGTTTCACTCTGTTTTCTCCTATGTGGATACATGTTGTTGGAACTCTAAATCAAACATGGTTTGTGCTAGCTCTTTGAAACTTGGCACAATAATGTAGTTCCAAGTTCTATCGCTATGGTTTGTGTCCTATTGAAGTAGGCCCAAGCAGAGACTGACGAGAATCACTTTAATTGAAAGGGGTTGCCAAGCTTCCAAAAAACTACGAGATTCCGGAAATCTCAGCAAACATTTTTCACCCCAATCTTGATGATACTTCCATTTAATGATCAGTACAACATTCCCACTTGGCTCACCAAATTTCGTTCTTCTATGTTAAACCATTCCTTTGCAGTAACCGTTTTCATTTTTAGGTTTCACTCTGTTTGCTCCTATATGGATACATGTAGTTGCAACTCTAAATCAAACACGGTTTGTGCTAGCTCTTTGAAACTTGGCACAATAATGTAGTTCCAAGTTCTCTCGCTATGGTTTGTGTCCTATTGAAGAAGGCCCAAGCAGAGACTGACGAGAATCACTTTCATTGAAAGGGGTTGCCAAGCTTCCAAAAAACTAAGAGTTTCCTGAAATCTCAGCAAACATTTTTTCACCCAATCTTGATGATACTTCCATTTAATCATCAGTACACCAATCCCACTTGGCTCACCAAATTTCGTTCTTCTAGGTTAAACCGTTCCTTTGCAATAACCGTTTTCATGTTTAGATTTCAGTCTGTTTTCTACTATATGGATACATATAGTTGGAACTCTAAATCAAACACGGTTTGTGTTAGCTCTTTGAAACTTGGCACAATAAATGTAGTTCCAAGTTCTATCGCTATGGATTGTTTCCTAATGAAGAAGCCCCAAGCAGAGACTGACGAGAATCACTTTCATTGAAAGGGGTTGCCAAGCTTCCAAAATGTTCGATTTTCCGGAAATCTCAGCAAACATTTTTCACCCAATCTTGATGATACTTCCATTTAATCATCAGTCCACCAATCCCACTTGGCTCACCAAATTTTGTTCTGTAGGTTAAACCGTTCCTTTGCAGGAACCGTTTTCATGTTTAGGTTTCACTGTTTTCTCCTATATGGATACATGTAGTTGGAACTCTAAATCAAACACGGTTTGTGCTAGCTCTTTGAAACTTGGCACAATAATGTAGTTCCAAGTTCTATCGCTATGGTTTGTGTCCTATTGAAGTAGCCCCAAGCAGAAACTGACGAGAATCACTTTCATTTGAAATGGGTTGCCAAGCTTCCACATAACTACGAGTTTCCTGAAATACCAGGAAACATTTTTTACCCAATCTTGATGATACTTCCATTTAATCATCAGTCCACCAATCCCACTTGGCTCACCAAATTTTGTTCTGTAGGTTTAAACCGTTCCTTTGCAGGAACCGTTTTCATGTTTAGGTTTCACTGTTTTCTCCTATATGGATACATGTAGTTGGAACTCTAAATCAAACACGGTTTGTGCTAGCTCTTTGAAACTTGGCACAATAATGTAGTTCCAAGTTCCATCGCTATGGTTTGTGTTCTATAGAAGAAGCCGCAAGCAGAGACTGACGAGAATCACTTTCATTGAAAGGGGTTGCCAAGCTTCCAAAAAGTACGAGTTCCCGGAAATCTCAGTAATCATTTTTTCACCCAACCTTGATGATACTTCCATTTAATGATCAGCCCACCAATCCCACTTGGCTCACCAAATTTCGTTCTTCTAGGTTAAACCGTTCCTTGCAGTAACCATTTTCATGTTTAGGTTACACTCTGTTTTCTCCAATATGGATACATGTAGTTGGAACACTAAATCAAACACGGTTTGTGCTAGCTCTTTGAAACTTGGCACAATAATGATGTTCCAAGTTCTATCACTATGGTTTGTGTCCTATTGAAGTAGCCCCAAGCAGAGACTGACGAGAATCACTTTCATTGAAAGGGGTTGCCAAGCTTCCAAAAAACTGCCAGTTTCCTGAAATCTCAGCAAATATTTTTTCACCCAATCTTGATAATACTTCCATTTAATGATCAGTACACCAATCCCACTTGGCTAACCAAATTTCGTTCTTCTAGGTTAAACCGTTCCTTTGCAGTAACCGTTTTCATGTTTCGATTTCAGTCTGTTTTCTCCTATATGGATACATATAGTTGGAACTCTAAATCAAACACTGTTTGTGCTAGCTCTTTGAAACTTGGCACAATAATGTAGTTCCAAGTTCTATCGCTATGGATTGTTTCCTAATGAAGAAGCCCCAAGCAGAGACTGACGAGAATCACTTTCATTGAAAGGGGTTGCCAAGCTTCCAAAATGTTCGATTTTTCCGGAAATCTCAGCAAACATTTTTTCACCCAATCTTGTTGATACTTCCATGTAATGATGAGTACACCAATCCCACTTGGCTCACCAAATTTCGTTCTTCTAGGTTAAACCGTTCCTTTGCCGTAACCGTTTTCATGTTTAGGTTTCACTCTGTTTTCTCCTATATGGATACATGTAGTTGGAACTCTAAATCAAACACGGTTTGTGCTAGCTCTTTGAAACTTGGCACAATAATGTAGTTCCAAGTTCTATCGCTATGGTTTGTGTCCTATTGAAGTAGCTCCAAGAAGAGACTGACGAGAATCACTTTCATTGAAGTGGGTTGCCAAGCTTCCAAAAAACTAAGAGTTTCTGAAATATTACCAAACATTTTTTCACCCAATCTTGATGATACTTCCATTTAATGATCAGTACACGAATCCCACTTGGCTCACCAAATTTCGTTCTGTAGGTTAAACGTTCCTTGCAGTAACCGTTTTCATATTTAGGTTTCACTGTTTTCTCCTATATGGATACATGTAGTTGCAACTCTAAATCAAACACGGTTTGTGCTAGCTCTTTGAAACTTGGCATTATATTGTATTTCCAAGTTCTATCGCTATGGTTTGTGTCCTATTGAAGAAGCCCCAAGCAGAGACTGACGTGAATCACTTTCATTGAAAGGGGTTGCCAAGCTTCCAAAAATCTGCGAGTTTCCTGAAATCTCAGCAAACATTTTCACCCAATCTTGATGATACTTGCAGGTAGTGATCAGTACACGAATCCCACTTGGCTCACCAAATTTCGTTCTTCTAGGTTAAACCGTTCCTTTGCAGTAACCGTTTTCATGTTTAGGTTTCACTCTGTTTTCTCCTATATAGATACATGTAGTTGGAACTCGAAATCAAACACGGTTTGTGCTAGCTCTTTGAAACTTGGCACAATAATGTAGTTCCAAGTTCTCTCACTATGGTTTGTGTCCTATTGAAGTAGGCCCAAGCAGAGACTGACGAGAATCACGTTCATTGAAAGCGGTTGCCAAGCTTCCAACAAACTACGAGTTTCCTGAAATCTCAGCATACATTTTTTCACCCAATCTTGATGATACTTCCATTTAATGATCAGTACACGAATCCCACTTGGCTCACCAAATTTCGTTCTTCTAGGTTAAACCGTTCCTTTGCAGTAACCGTTTTCATGTTTAGGTTTCACTCTGTTTTCTCCTATGTGGATACATGTTGTTGGAACTCTAAATCAAACACGGTATGTGCTAGCTCTTTGAAACTTGGCACAATAATGTAGTTCCAAGTTCTATCGCTATGGTTTGTGTCCTATTGAAGAAGCCCCAAGCAGAGACTGACGAGAATCACTTTCATTGAAAGGGGTTGCCAAGCTTCCAAAAAACTGCGAGTTTCCTGAAATCTCAGCAAACATTTTTTCACCCAATTTGATGATACTTCCATTTAATGATCAGTACAACATTCCCACTTGGCTCACCAAATTTCGTTCTTCTAGGTTAAACCGTTCCTTTGCAGTAACCGTTTTCATGTTTAGGTTTCACTCTGTTTTTCTCCTATATGGATACATGTAGTTGCAATTCTAAATCAAACACGGTTTGTGCTAGCTCTTTGAAACTTGGCACAATAATGTAGTTCCCAGTTCTCTCGCTATGATTTGTGTCCTATTGAAGAAGGCCAAGCAGAGACTGACGAGAATCACTTTCATTGAAAGGGGTTGCCAAGCTTCCAAAAATCTACGAGTTTCCTGAAATCTCAGCAAACATTTTTTCACCCAATCTTGATGATACTTCCATGTAATGATCAGCCCACCAACCCACTTGGCTCACCAACTTTCGTTCTTCTAGGTTAAACCCTTCCTTGCAGTAACCGTTTTCATGTTTAGGTTTCACTCTGATTTCTCCTATATGGATACATGTAGTTGGAACTCTAAATTAAACACGGTTTGTGCTAGCTCTATGAAACTTGGCACTATATTGTAGTTCCAAGTTCTATCTCTATGGTTTGTGTCTTACTGAAGTAGCCCCAAGCAGAGACTGACGAGAATCACTTTCATTGAAATGGATTGCCAAGCTTCCAAAAAACTACGAGAAACCGGAAATCTCAGCAAACATTTTCACCCAATCTTGATGATACTTGCAGGTAGTGATCTTTACACGAGTCCCACTTGGCTCACCAAATTACGTTCTTCTAGGTTATACCGTTCCTTTGCAGTAACCGTTTTCATGTTTAGGTTTCACTCTCTTTTCTCCAATATAGATACATGTAGTTGGAACTCTAAATCAAACACGGTTTGTGCTACCTCTTTGAAACTTGGCACAATAATGTAGTTCCAAGTTCTATCGCTATGGTTTGTGTCCTATTGAAGTAGCCCAAGCAGAGACTGATGAGAATCAATTTCATTGAAAGGGGTTGCCAAGCTTCCAGAAAACTGCGAGTTTCCTGAAATCTCAGCAAACATTTTTTCACCCAATCATGATGATACTTGCACGTAATGATCAGTACACCAATCCCACGTGGCTCACCAAATTTCGTTCTTCTAGGTTAAATCGTTCCTTTGCAGTAACTGTTTTCATGTTTAGGTTTCACTCTGTTTTCTCCTATATGGATACATGTATTTGGAACTCTAAATCAAACACGGTTTGTGCTAGCTCTATGAAACTTGGCACAATAATGTAGTTCCAAGTTCTATCGCTATGGTTACTGTCCTATTGAAGTACCCCCAAGCAGAGACTGACGAGAATCACTTTAATGAAGGGTTGCCAAGCTTCCAAAAAACTGCCAGTATCCTGAAATCTCAGCAAACATTTTTTCACCCAATCTTGATGATACTTCCATTTAATGATCAGTACACCAATCCCACTTGGCTCACCAAATTTCCTTCTTCTAAGTTATACCGTTCCTTTGCAGTAACCGTTTTCATGTTTAGATTTCAGTCTGTTTTCTCCTATATGGATACATGTAGTTGCAACTCTAAATCAAACACGGTTTGAGCTAGCTCTTTGAATCTTGGCACAATAATGTAGTTCCAAGTTCTCTCGCTATGGTTTGTGTCCTATTGAAGTAGGTCCAAGCAGAGACTGACGAGAATCACTTTCATTGAAATGGGTTGCCAAGCTTCCAAAAACTGCGAGTTTCCTGAAATCTCAGCAAACATTTTTTCACCCAATCTTGATGATACTTGCAGGTAATGATCAGTACACCAATCCCACTTGGCTCACCAAATTTCGTTCTTCTAGGTTAAACCGTTCCTTTGCAGTAACTGTTTTCATGTTTAGGTTTCACTCTGTTTTCTCCTATATAGATACATGTAGTTGGAACTCGAAATCAAACACGGTTTGTGCAAGCTCTTTGAACCTTGGCACAATAATGTTGTTCCAAGTTCTATCGCTATGGTTTGTGTCCTATTGAAGTAGCCTAAGCTGACACTGACGAGAATCACTTTCATTGAAAGGGGTTGCCAAGCTTCCAGAAGACTGCGAGTTTCCCGAAATCTCAGCAAACATTTTTCACCCAATCATGATGATACTTGCAGGAATTGATCAGTACACCAATCCCACGTGGCTCACCAACATTCGTTCTTCTAGGTTAAACCGTTCCTTTGCAGTAACCGTTTTCATGTTTAGGTTTCACTCTCTTTTCTCCTATACGGATACATGTAGTTGGAACTCTAATCAAACACGGTTTGTACTAGCTCTTTCAAACTTGGCACAATAATGTAGTTCCAAGTTCTATCGCTATGGTTTGTGTCCTATTGAAGTAGGCCCAAGCAGAGACTGACGAGAATCACTTTCATTGAAAGGGGTTGCCAAGCTTCCAAAAATCTGCGAGTTTCCCTGAAATCTCAGCAAACATTTTCACCCAATCTTGATGATACTTGCAGGTAGTGATCAGTACACGAATCCCACTTGGCTCACCAAATTTCGTTCTTCTAGGTTAAACCGTTCCTTTGCAGTAACCGTTTTCATGTTAGATTTCACTCTGTTTTCTCCTATATGGATACATGTAGTTGCAACTCTAAATCAAACACGGTCTGCGCTAGCCATTTGAAACTTGGCACAATAATGTAGTTCCAAGTTCTCTCGCTATGGTTTGTGTCCTATTGAAGTAGCCCCAAGCAGAGACTGACGAGAATCACTTTCATTGAAAGGGGTTTCCAAGCTTCCAAAAAACTGCGATTTTCAGGAAATCTCAGCAAACATTTCTTCACCCAATCTTGATGATACTTCCATTTAATGATCTGTACACCAATCCCACTTGGCTCACCAAATTTCGTTCTCTAGTTTAAACCGTTCATTTGCAGTAACCTTTTCATGTTTAGGTTTCACTGTTTTCTCCTATATGGATACATGTAGTTGGAACTCTAAATCAAACCCGGGTTGTGCAAGCTCTTTGAAACTTGGCACAATAATGTAGTTCCAAGTTCTATCGCTATGGTTTTTGTCCTATTAACGTAGCCCAAGCAGAGACTGACGAAAATCACTTTCATTGAAAGGGGTTGCCAACCTTCCAAAAAACAACGAGTTTCCTGAAATCTCAGCAAACATTTTTTCACCCAATCTTGATATTACTTGCAGGTAGTGATCAGTACACGAATCCCACTTGGCTCACCAATTTCGTTCTTCTAGGTTAAACCGTTCCTTTGCAGTAACCGTTTTCATGTTTAGGTTTCACTCTATTTTCTCCTATGTCGATACATGTTGTTGGAACTCTAAATCAAACACGGTTTGTACTAGCTCTTTCAAACTTGGCACAATGATGTAGTTCCAAGTTCTATCGCTATGGTTTTCTGTCCTATTGAATTAGGCCCAAGCAGAGACTGAGGAGAATCACTTTCATTGAACGGGGTTGCCAAGCTTCCAAAAAACTACCGGAAACCGGAAATCTCAGCAAACATTTTTTCACCCAATCTTGATGATACTTGCAGGTAGTGATCAGTACACCAATCCCACTTGGCTCTCCAAATTTCGTTCTTTTAGGTTAAACCGTTCCTTTGCAGTAACCGTTTTCATTTTTAGGTTTCACTCTGTTTTTCTCCTATATGGATACATGTAGTTGGTACTCGAAATCAAACACGGTTTGTGCTAGCTCTATGAAACTTGGCACTATAATGTAGTTCCAAGTTCTATTGCTATGGTTTGTGTCTTATTGAAGTAGCCCCAGCAGAGACTGACGAGAATCACTTTCATTGAAAGGGGTTGCCAATCTTCCAAAAAGTACGAGTTTCCGGAAATCTCAGCAAACATTTTTTCACCCAACCTTGATGATACTTCCATTTAATGATCAGCCCACCAATCCCACTTGGCTCACTAAGTTTCGTTCTTCTAGGTTAAACCGTTCCTTTGCAGTAACCATTTTCATGTTTAGGTTTCACTCTGTTTTCTCCAATATGGATACATGTAGTTGGATATCTAAATCAAACACGGGTTTGTGCTAGCTCTTTGAAACTTGGCACAATAATGTAGTTCCAAAGTTCTATCGCTATGGTTTGTGTCCTATTGAAGAAGCCCCAAGCAGAGACTGAAGAGAATCAATTTCATTGAAAGGGGTTGCCAAGCTTCCAAAAAACTGCGAGTTTCCTGAAATCTCAGCAAACTTTTTTTTACCCAATTTGATGATACTTCCATTTAATGATCAGTACACCAATCCCACTTGGCTCACCAAATTTCATTCTTCTAGGTTAAACCGTTCCTTTGCAGTAACCGTTTTCATGTTTAGGTTTCACTCTGTTTTCTCCTATATGGATACATGCATTTGGAACTCTAAATAAAACACGGTTTGTGCTAGCTCTTTGAAACTTGGCAATAATGTAGTTCCAAGTTCTATCGTTATGGTTTTTGTCCTATTAACGTAGCCCCAAGAAGAGACTGACGAGAATCACTTTCATTGAAAGGGGTTGCCAACCCTTCCAAAAAACAACGAGTTTCCTGAAATCTCAGCAAACATTTTTTCACCCAATCTTGATGATACTTGCAGGGAGTGATCAGTACACGAATCCCACTTGGCTCACCAAATTTCGTTCTTCTAGGTTAAACCGTTCCTTTGCAGTAACCGTTTTCATGTTTCGGTTTCACTCTGTTTTCTCCTACAAGGATACATGTAGTGGGAACTCTAAATCAAACACGGTGTGTGCTAGCTCTTTGAAACTTGGCACAATAATGTAGTTCCAAGTTCTATCGCTATGGTTTGTGTCCTATTGAAGTAGCCCCAATCACAGACTGAGGAGAATCACTTTCATTGAAAGGGGTTGCCAAGCTTCCAGAAAACTGCGAGTTTCCTGAAATCTCAGCAAACATTTTTTCACCCAATCATGATTATACTTGCAGGTAGTGATCAGTACACAGGTCCACGTGGCTCACCAAATTACGTTCTTCTAGGTTAAACCGTTCCTTTGCAGTAACCGTTTTCATGTTTAGGTTTCACTCTGTTTTCTCCAATATGGATACATGTAGTTGGATATCTAAATCAAACACGGTTTGTGCTAGCTTTTGAAACTTGGCACAATAATGTAGTTCCAGGTTGTATCGCTATGGTTTGTGTCCTATTGAAGAAGCCCCAAGCAGACACTGAAGAGAATCACTTTCATTGAAAGGGGTTGCCAAGCTTCCAAAAAACTGCGAGTTTCCTGAAATCTCAGCAAACTTTTTTTCACCCAATTTGATGATACTTCCATTTACTGATCAGTACACCAATCCCACTTGGCTCACCAAATTTCATTCTTCTAGGTTAAACCGTTCCTTTGCAGTAACTGTTTTCATGTTTAGGTTTCACTCTGTTTTTCTCCTATATGGATACATGCAGTTGGAACTCTAAATCAAACACGGTTTGTGCTAGCTCTTTGAAACTTGGCAATAATGTAGTTCCAAGTTCTATCATTATGGTTTTTGTCCTATTAACGTAGCCCCAAGAAGAGACTGACGAGAATCACTTTCATTGAAAGGGGTTGCCAACTTTCCAAAAAACAACGAGTTTCCTGAAATCTCAGCAAACATTTTTTCACCCAATCCTGATGATACTTGCAGGGAGTGATCAGTACACGAATCCCACTTGGCTCACCAAATTTCGTTCTTGTAGGTTAAACCGTTCCTTTGCAGTAACCGTTTTCATGTTTCGGTTTCACTCTGTTTTCTCCTACAAGGATACATGTAGTGGGAACTCTAAATCAAACACGGCGTGTGCTAGCTCTTTGAAACGTGGCACAATAATGTAGTTCCAAGTTCTATCGCTATGGTTTGTGTCCTATTGAAGTAGCCCCAATCACAGACTGAGGAGAATCACTTTCATTGAAAGGGGTTGCCAAGCTTCCAGAAAACTGCGAGTTTCCTGAAATCTCAGCAAACATTTTTTCACCCAATCATGATTATACTTGCAGGTAATGATCTGTACACGAATCCCACTTGGCTCACCAAATTTCGTTCTTCTAGGTTAAACCGTTCCTTTGCAGTAACCATTTTCATGTTTAGGTTTCACTATGTTTTCTACTATATGGATACATGTAGTTGGAACTCTAAATCAAACACGGTTTGTGCTAGCTCTTTGAAACTTGGCACATAATGTAGTTCCAAGTTCTATCGCTATGGTTTTTGTCCTATTGAAGTAGGCCCAAGCAGAGACTGACGAGAATCAATTTCATTGAAAGGGGTTGCCAAGCTTCCAAAAAACTAAGAGATTCCGGAAATCTCAGCAAACATTTTTTCACCCAATCTTGATGATACTTGCAGGTAATGATCACCAATCCCATTTGGCTCACCAAATTTCGTTCTTCTAGGTTAAACCGTTCCTTTGCAGAAACCGTTTTCATGTTTAGGTTTCACTCTGTTTTCTCCTATATGGATACATGTATTTGGAACTCTAAATCAAACACGGTTTGTGCTAGCTCTTTGAAACTTGGCACAATAATGTTATTCCAAGTTCTTTCGCTATGGTTTGTGTCCTATTGAAGTAGCCCCTAGCAGAGACTGTCGAGAGTCACTTTCATTGAAAGGGGTTGCCAAGCTTCCAAAAAAGTGCGACTTTCCTGAAATCTCAGCAAACATTTTTTCACCCAATCTTGATGATACTTCCATTTAATGATCAGTACACGAATCCCACTTGGCTCACCAAATTTCGTTCTTCTAGATTAAACCGTTCCTTTGCAGTAACCATTTTTATGTTTAGGTTTCACTCTGTTTTCTCCTATATGGATACATATAGTTGGAACTCTAAATCAAACACGGTTTGTGCTAGCTCTTTGAAACTTGGCACAATAATGTAGTTCCAAGGTCTATCGCTATGGTTTGTGTCCTAATGAAGAAGCCCCAAGCAGAGACTGACGAGAATCACTTTCATTGAAAGGGGTTGCCAAGCTTCCAAAAAGTTCGATTTTCCGGAAATTTCAGGAAACATTTTTTCACCCAATCTTGATGATACTTGCAAGTAATGATCAGTACACCAATCCCACTTGGCTCACTAAATTTCATTCTTCTAGGTTAAACCGTTCCTTTGCAGTAACCGTTTTCATGTTTAGGTTTCACTTTGTTTTCTCCTATATGGATACATGTATTTGGAACTCTAAATAAAACACGGTTTGTGCTAGCTCTTTGAAACTTGGCACAATAATGTAGTTCCAAGTTCTATCGCTATGGTTTGTGTCCTATTGAAGTAGACAAAAGCAGAGACTGACGAGAATCACTTTCATTGAAAGGGGTTGCCAAGCTTCCAAAAAACTGCGAGTTTCCTGAAATCTCAGCAAACATTTTCACCCAATCTTGATGATACGTCCATGTAATGATCAGCCCACCAACCAACTTGGCTCACCAATTTTCATTCTGTAGGTTAAACCATTCCTTTGCAGTAACCGTTTTCATGTTTAGGTTTCACTCTGTTTTCTCCTATATGGATACATGTAGTTCGAACTCTAAATCAAACAGGGTTTTTTGCTAGCTCTTTGAAACTTGGCACAATAATGTAGTTCCAAGTTCTATCGCTATGGTTTGTGTCCTATTGAAGTAGCCCCAAGCAGAAACTGACGAGAATCACTTTCATTGAAAGGGGTTGCCAAGCTTCCAAAAAACTACGAGTTTCCTGAAATCCCAGCAAATATTTTTTTTACCCAATCTTGATGATACTTCCATTTAATCATCAGCAAACCAATCCCACTTGGCTAACCAAATTTTGTTCTGTAGGTTAAACCGTTCCTTGCAGTAACCGTTTTCATGTTTAGGTTTCACTCTGTTTTCTCCTATATGGATACATGTAGTTGGAACTCTAAATCAAACACGGTTTGTGCAAGCTCTTTGAAACTTGGCACAATAATGTAGTTCCAAGTTCTATCGTTATGGTTTTTGTCCTATTGAAGTAGCCCCAAGCAGAGACTGACGAGAATCACTTTCATTGAAAGGGGTTGCCAAGATTCAAAAAAACTGCGAGTTTCCTTAAATCTCAGCAAACATTTTTTCACCCAATCTTGATGATACTTGCAGGTAATGATCAGTACACCAATCCCACTTGGCTAACCAAATTTCGTTCTTCTACTTTAAACGGTTCCTTTGCAGTAACCCTTTTCATGTTTCGGTTACACTCTGTTTTCTCCTATATGGATACATATAGTTGGAACTCTAAATCAAACACGGTTTGTGCAAACTCTTTATAACTTGGCACAATAATGTAGTTCCAAGTTCTATCGCTATGGTTTGTGTCCTATTGAAGTAGGCCCAAGCAGAGACTGACGAGAATCACTTTCATTGAAAGGGGTTGCCAAGCTTCCAAAAAACTGCGAGTTTCAGGAAATCTCAGCAAACATTTTTCACCCAATTTTGATGATACTTCCATTTAATGATCAGTACACCAATCCCACTTGGCTCACCAAATTTCGTTCTGTAGTTTAAACCGTTCCTTTGCAGTAACCTTCTTCATGTTTAGGTTTCACTGTTTTCTCCTATATGGATACATGTTGTTGGAACTTTAAATAAACCACGGTTTGTGCTAGCTCTATGAAACATGGCACTATAATGTAGTTCCAAGTTCTATCGCAATTGTTTGTGTCCTATTAAAGTAGACCCAAGCAGACACTGACGAGAATCACTTTCATTGAAAGGGGTTGCCAAGCTTCCAAAAAACTACGAGTTTCCTGATATCTCAGCAAACATTTTCACCCAATCTTGATGATACATGCAGGTAGTGATCAGTACACAAATCCCACTTGGCTCACCAAATTTCGTTCTCTAGGTTAAACCGTTCCTTTGCAGTAACCGTTTTCATGTTTAGGTTTCACTCTGTTTTCTCCTATATGGATACATGTAGTTGGAACTCTAAATCAATCAAGGTTTGTGCTAGCTCTTTGAAACTTGGCACAATAATATAGTTCCAAGTTGTATCGTTATGGTTTGTGTCCTATTGAAGAAGCCCCAAGCAGAGAGTGACGAGAATCACTTTCATTGAAAGGGGTTGCCAAGCTTCCAAAAAGTACAAGTTTCCAGAAATCTCAGCAAACATTTTTTAACCCAATCTTGATGATACTTCCATTTAATGATCAGCCATCCAATCACACTTGGCTCACATAATTTCGTTCTTCTAGGTTAAACCTTTCCTTTGCAGTAACCGTTTTCATGTTTAGGTTTCACTCTGTTTTCTCCTATATGGATACATGCAGTTGGAACTCTAAATCAAACACGGTTTGTGCTAGCTCTTTGAAACTTGGCACAATAATGTAGTTCCAAGTTCTATCACTATGGTTTTTGTCCTATTAACGTAGCCCCAAGCAGAGACTGACGAGAATCACTTTCATTGAAAGGGGTTGCCAACCTTCCAAAAAACTGCCAGTTTCCTGAAATCTCAGCAAACATTTTTTCACCCAATCTTGATGAAACTTGCAGGTAGTGATCAGTACACGAATCCCACTTGGCTAACCAAACTTCGTTCTTCTAGGTTAAACCGTTCCTTTACAGTAACCGTTTTCATGTTTAGGTTTCAATCTATTTTCTCCTATGTGGATACATGTTGTTGGAACTCTAAATCACACACGGTTTGTACTAGCTCTTTCAAATTTGGCACAATAATGTAGTTCCAAGTTCTATCGCTATGCTTTGTGTCCTATTGAAGTAGACCCAAGCAGAGACTGATGAGAATCACTTTCATTGAAAGGCGTTGCCAAGCTTCCAAAAAACTACCAGAAACTGGAAATCTCAGCAAATATTTTTTCACCCAATCTTGATGATACTTGCAGGTAATGATCAGTACATCAAGCCCACTTGGCTCACCAAATTTCATTCTTCTAGTTTAAACAGTTCCATTGCAGTAAGCGTTTGCATGTTTATGTTTCACTCTCTTTTCTCCTATATGGATACATGTAGTTGGAACTCTAAATCAAACACGGTTTGTGCTAGCTATTTCAAACTTGGCAAAATAATGTAGTTCCAAGTACTCTCTCTATGGTTTGTGTCCTATAGAAGAAGGCCCAAGCAGAGACTGACGAGAATCACTTTCGTTGAAAGGGGTTGCAAAGCTTCCAAAAAGTACGAGGTTCCGGACATCTCAGCAAACATTTTTTCACACAATCTTGATGATACTTCCATTTAATGATCAGTACACCAATCCCACTTGGCTCACCAAATTTCGTTCTTCTAAACCGTTCCTTGCAGTAACCGTTTTCATGTTTAGGTTTCACTCTGTTTTCTCATATATGGATACATGTATTTGGATCTCTAAATCAAACACGGTTTGTGCTAGCTCTTTGAAACTTTAGCACAATAATGTAGTTCCCAGTTCTCTCGCTATGGTTTGTGTCCTATTGAAGTAGCCCCAAGCAGAGACTGACGAGAATCACTTTCATTGAAATGGGTTGCCAACCTTTCAAAAAACTGCGAGTTTCCTGAAATCTCAGCAAACATTTTTTCACCCAATCTTGATAATACTTCCATTTAATGATCGGTACACCAATCCCACTTGGCTCACCAAATTTCCTTCTTCTAGGTTAAACCGTTCCTTTGCAGTAACCGTTTTCATGTTTAGATTTCAGTCTGTTTTCTCCTATATGGATACATGTAGTTGCAACTCTAAATCAAACATTGTTTGTGCTAGCTCTTTGAAACTTGGCACAATAATTTAGTTCCAAGTACTCTCGCTATGGTTTGTGTACTATTGAAGAAGGCCCAAGCAGAGACTGACGAGAATCACTTTCATTGAAAGGGGTTGTAAAGCTTCCAAAAAACTACGAGTTTCCTGAAATCTCAGCAAATATTTTTTCACCCAATCATGATGATACTTGCAGGTAATGATCAGTATACCAATCCCACGTGGCTCACCAAATTTCATTCTTCTAGGTTAAACCGTTCCTTTGCAGTAACCGTTTTCATGTTTAGGTTTCACTCTGTTTTCTCCTATATGCATACATGTTTTTGGAACTCTAAATCAAACACGGTTTGTGCTAGCTCTTTGAAACTTGGCCCAATAATGTAGTTCCAAGTTTTATCGCTATGGTTTGAGTCCTATTGAAGTAGCCCCAAGCAGAGACTGACGAGAATCACTTTCATTGAAAGGGGTTGCCAAGCTTCCAAAAAACGGCGAGTTTCCTGAAATCTCAGCAAACATTTTTTAAGCCAATCTTGATGATACTTGCAGGTAATGATCAGTACACCAATCCCACTTGGCTCACCAAATTTCGTTCTTCTAGGTTAAACCGTTCCTTTGCAGTAACCGTTTTCATGTTTAGGTTTCACTTTGTTTTCTCCTATATGGATACATGTAGTTGGAACTCTAAATCAAACACGGTTTGTGCTAGCTCTATGAAACTTGGCACTATAATGTAGTTCGAAGTTCTATCACTATGGTTTGAGTCTTATTGAAGTAGCCCCAAGCAGAGACTGACGAGAATCACTTTCATTGAAATGGGTTGCCAAGCTTCCAAAAAACTACGAGAAACCGGAAATCTCAGCAAACATTTTCACCCAATCTTGATGATACTTGCAGGTAGTGATCAGTACACAGGTCCACTTGGCTCACCAAATTACGTTCTTCTAGGTCAAACCGTTCCTTTGCAGTAACCGTTTTCATGTTTAGGTTTCACTATGTTTTCTCCTATATAAATACATGTAGTTGGAACTCTAAATCAAACACGGTTTGTGCAAGCTCTTTGAAAATTGGCACAATAATGTAGTTCCAAGTTCTATCGCTATGGTTTGTGTCCTATTGAAGTAGCCCCAAGCAGAGACTGACGAGAATCAATTTCACTGAAAGGGGTTGCCAAGCTTCCAGAAAACTGCGAGTTTCCTGAAATCTCAGCAAACATTTTTTCACCCAATCATGATGATACTTGCAGGTAATGATCAGTACACCAATCCGACTTGGCTCACCAAATTACGTTCTTCTAGGTTAAACCGTTCCTTTGCAGTAACCGTTTTCATGTTTAGTTTTCACTCTGTTTTCTCCTATATGGATACATGCATTTGGAACCCTAAATCAAACACGGTTTGTGCTAGCGCTTTGAAACTTGGCACAATAATGTAGTTCCAAGTTCTATCGCTATGGTTTGTGTCCTATTGAAGTAGCCCCAAGCAGAGACTGACGAGAATCACTTTCATTGAAAGGGGTTGCCAAGCTTCCAAAAAACTGCCAGTATCCTGAAATCTCAGCAAACATTTTTTCACCCAATCTTGATAATACTTCCATTTAATGATCAGTACACCAATCCCACTTGGCTCACCAAATTTCCTTCTTCAAGGTTAAACCGTTCCTTTGCAGTAACCGTTTTCATGTTTAGATTTCAGTCTGTTTTCTCCTATATGGATACATGTAGTTGCAACTCTAAATCAAACACGGTTTGTGCTATCTCTTTGAAACTTGGCACAATAATGTAGTTCCAAGTTCTCTCGCTATGGTTTGTGTCCTATTGAAGAAGGCCCAAGCAGAGACTGACGAGAATCACTTTCATTGAAAGGGGTTGCAAAGCTTCCAAAAAACTGCGAGTTTCCTGAAATCTCAGCAAACATTTTTTCACCCAATCTTGATGATACTTGCAGGTAATGATCAGTACACCAATCCCACTTGGCTCTCCAAATTTCGTTCTTCTACTTTAAACCGTTCCTTTGCAGTAACCGTTTTCATGTTTAGGTTTCACTCTGTTTTCTCCTATATGGATACATTTAGTTGGAACTCTAAATCAAACACGGTTTGTGCAACCTCATTAAAACTTGGCAAATAATGTAGTTCCAAGTTCTATCGCTATGGTTTGTGTCCTATTGAAGTACGCCCAAGCAGAGACTCACGAGAATCACTTTCATTGAAAGGGGTTGGCAAGCTTCCAAAAAATGCGAGTTTCCTGAAATCTCAGCAAACATTTTTTCACCCAATCTTGATGATACTTGCAGGTAATGATAAGTACACCAATCCCACTTGGCTCAATAAATTTCGCTCTCCTAGGTTAAACCGTTCCTTTGCAGTAACCATTTTCATGTTTAGGTTTCACTCTGTTTTCTCCTATATGGATACATGTAGTTGGAACTCTAAATCAAACACGGTTTGTGCAAGCTCTTTGAAAATTGGCACAATAATGTAGTTCCAAGTTCTATCGCTATGGTTTGTGTCTTAATGAAGTAGCCCCAAGCAGAGACTGACGAGAATCACTTTCATTGAAAGGGGTTGCAAAGCTTCCAAAAAACTATGAGATTCCGGAAATCTCAGCAAACATTTTTTCACCAAATCTTGATGATACTTCCATTTAATGATCAGCCCACCAATCCCACTTGGCTCACCAAATTTCGTTCTTCTAGGTTAAACCGTTCATTTGCAGTAACCGTTTTCATGTTTGGGTTTCACTCTGTTTTCTCCTATATGGATACATGTAGTTGGAACTCTAAATCAAACACGGTTTGTGCTAGCTCTTTGAAACTTGGCACAATAATGTAGTCCAAGTTCTATCGCTATGGTTTCTGTCCTATTGAAGTATGCCCAAGAGAGACTGACGAGAATCACTTTCAATGAACGGGGTTGCCAAGCTTCCAAAAAACTAAGAGCTTCCTGAAATCTCAGCAAACATTTTTTCACCCAATCTTGATGATACTTCCATTTAATGATCAGAAAACCAATCCCACTTGGCTCACCAATTTTCGTTCTTCTAGGTTAAACCGTTCCTTTGCAGTAACCGTTTTCATTTTTAGGTTTCACTCTGTTTTCTCCTATATGGATACATGTAGTTGGAACTCGAAATCAAACTCGGTTTGTGCAAGCTCTTTGAAACTTGGCACAATCATGTAGTTCCAAGTTCTATCGCTATGGAGTGTGTCCTATTGAAGTAGCCCCAAGCAGAGACTGACGAGAATCACTTTCATTGAAAGGGGTTGCCAACCTTCCAGAAAGTACGAGTTTCCGGAAATCTCAGCAAATATATTTTCACCCAATCTTGAGGATACTTCCAATTAATGAACAGCCCACCAATCCCACTTGGCTCACCAAATTTCGTTCTGTAGGTTAAACAGTTCCTTTGCAGTAACCGTTTTCATGTTTAGGTTTCACTCTGTTTTCTCCTATGTGGATACATGTTGTTGGAACTCTAAATCAAACACGGTTTGTACTAGCTCTATCAAACTTGGCACAATAATGTAGTTCCAAGTTCTATCGCTATGGTTTGTGTCCTATTGAAGGACGCCCAAGCAGAGACTCACGAGAATCACTTTCATTGAAAGGGGTTGCCAAGCTTCCAAAAAACTGCGAGTTTCCTGAAATCTCAGCAAACATTTTTTCACCCAATCTTGATGAAACTTCCATTTAATGATCACTACACCAATCCCACTTGGGTCACCAAATTTCTTTCTTCTAGGTTAAACCGTTCCTTTGCAGTAACCGTTTTCATGTTTAGGTTTCAGTCTGTTTTCTCCTATATGGATACATGTAGTTGGAACTCTAAATCAAACACGGTTTGTGCTAGCTCTTTGAAACTTGGCACAATAATATAGTTCCAAGTTCTATCGCTATGATTTGTGTCCTATTGAAGATGCCCCAAGCAAAGACTGACGAAAATCACTTTCATTGAAAGGGGTTGCCAATCTTCCAAAAAACTGCGAGTTTCCTGAAATCTCAGCAAACATTTTTTCACCCAATCTTGATGATACTTGCAGGTAATGATCAGTACACCAATCCCACTTGGCTCACCAAATTTCGTTCTTCTAGGTTAAACCGTTCCTTGCAGTAACCGTTTTCATGTTTAGGTTTCACTCTGTTTTCTCCTATATGGATACATGTATTTGGAACTCTAAATCAAACACAGTTTGTGCTAGCTCTTTGAAACTTGGCACAATAATATAGTTCCAAGTTCCATCGCTATGGTTTGTGTCCTATTGAAGTAGCCCCAAGCAGAGACTGACGAGAATCCCGTTCCTTGAAAGTGGTTGCCAAGCTTCCAAAAAGTACGAGTTTCCGGAAATTTCAGCAAACATTTTTTCACCCAATCTTGATGATACTTCCATTTAATTATCAGCCCACCAATCCCACTTGGCTCACCAAATTTCGTTCTTCTAGGTTAAACCGTTCCTTTGCAGTAACCGTTTTCATGTTTAGGTTTCACTCTATTTTCTCCTATATGGGTACATGTAGTTGGAACTCTAAATCAAACATGGTTTGTGCTAGCTCTTTGAAACTTGGCACAATAATGTACTTCCAAATTCTATCGGTATGGTTTGTGTCCTATTGAAGTAGCCCCAAGCAGAGACTGACGAGACTCACTTTCTTTGAAAGGGGTTGCCAAGCTTCCAAAAAACTACGAGTTTCCTGAAATGTCAGCAAACATTTTTTCACCCAATCTTGATGATAATTGCAGGTACTGATCAGTACACGAATCCCACGTGGCTCACCAAATTTCGTTCTTCTAGGTTAAACCGTTCCTTTGCAGTAACCGTTTTCATGTTTAGGTTTCACTCTGTTTTCTCCTATGTGGATACATGTTGTTGGAACTCTAAATCAAACACGGTTTGTGTTGGCTCTTTGAAACTTGGCACAATAATGTAGTTCCAAGTTCTATCGCTACGGTTTGAGTCCTATTGAAGTAGGCCCAAGCAGAGACTCACGAGAATCACTTTCATTGAAAGGGGTTGCCAAGCTTCCAAAAAATTACGATATTCCGGAAATCTCAGCAAACAATTTTTTCACCCAATCTTGATGATACTTCCATTTAATGATCAGTACACCAATCCCACTTGGCTCATCAAATTTCCTTCTTCTAGGTTAAACCGTTCCTTTGCAGTAACCGTTTTCATGTTTAGGTTTCACTCTGTTTTCTCCTATATGGATACATGTAGTTGGATCTCTAAATCAAACACGGTTTGTGCTAGCTCTTTGAAACTTGGCACAATAATGTAGTTCCAAGTTCTATCGCTATGGTTTGTGTCCTATTGAAGTAGCCCCAAGCAGAGACTAATGAGAATCACTTTCATTGAAAGGGGTTGCCAAGCGTCCAAAAAACTACGAGTTTCCTGAAATCTCAGCAAACATTTTTTCACAAAAACTTGATGATACTTCCACTTAATGATCAGAACACCAATCCCACTTGGCTCACCAAATTTCGTTCTTCTAGTTTAAACCGTTCCTTTTCAGTAAACGTTTTCATGTTTAGGTTTCACTCTGTTTTCTCCTATATGAATACATGTAGTTGGAACTCTAAATCAAACACGGTTTGTTCAAGCTCTTTCAAACTTGGTACAATAATGTAGTTCCAAGTTCTATCGCTATGGTTTGTGTCCTATTGAAGAAGGCCCAAGCAGAGACTGAAGAGAATCACTTTCATTGAAAGGGGTTGCCAAGCTTCCAGAAAACTGCGAGTTTCCTGAAATCTCAGCAAACATTTTTTCACCCAATCATGATTATACTTGCAGGTAATGATCTGTACACGAATCCCACTTTGCTCACCAAATTTCGTTCTTCTAGGTTAAACCGTTCCTTTGCAGTAACCATTTTCATGTTTAGGTTGCACTATGTTTTCTCCAATATGGATACATGTAGTTGGAACTCTAAATCAAGCACGTTTTTTGCTAGCTCTTTGAAACTAGGCACAATAATGTAGTTCCAAGTTCTATCGCTATGGTTTGTGTCCTATTGAAGAAGCCCCAAGCAGAGACTGACGAGAATCACTTTCATTGAAAGGGGTTGCAACGCTTCCAAAAACTATGAGATTCCGGAAATCTCAGCAAACATTTTTTCACCCAATCTTGATGATACTTCCATTTAATGATCAGCCCACCAATCACACTTGGCTCACCAAATTTCGTTCTTCTAGGTTAAACCGTTCCTTTGCAGAAACCTTTTTCATGTTTAGGTTTCACTCTATTTTCTCCTATATGGGTACATGCAGTTGGAACTCTAAATCAAACACGGTTTGTGCAAGCTCTTTGAAACTTTGCACAATAATATAGTTCCAAGTAATATCGCTATGGTTAGTGTCCAATTGAAGTAGCCCCAAGCAGAGACTGATGAGAATCACTTTCATTGAAAGGGGTTGCCAAGCTTCCATAAAGTACGAGTTTCCGGAAATCTCAGCACACATTTTTTCACCCAATCTTGATGATGCTTCCATTGAATGATCAGCCCGCCAATCCCACTTGGCTCACCAAATTTCGTTCTTCTAGGTTAAACCGTTCCTTTGCAGTAACCGTTTTCATGTTTAGGTTTCACTCTGTTTTCTCCTATGTGGATACATGTTGTTGGAACTTTAAATCAAACACGGTTTGTACTAGCTCTTTGAAACTTGGCACAATAATGTAGTTCCAAGTTCTATCGCTACGGTTTGTGTCCTATTGAAGTAGGCCCAAGCAGAGACTCATGAGAATCACTTTCATTGAAAGGGGTTGCCAAGCTTCCAAAAAACTACGAGTTTCCGGAAATCTCAGCAAACATTTTTTTCAACCAATCTTGATGATACTTGCAGGTAGTGATCAGTACACCAATCTCATTGGCTCACCAAATTTCGTTTTTCTAGGTTAAACCGTTACTTTGCAGTAACCCTTTTCATGTTTAGGTTTCACTATGTTTTCTCCCATATGGATACATGTAGTTGGAACTCTAAATCAAACACGGTTTGTGCAAGCTCTTTGAATCTTTGCACAATAATATAGTTCCAAGTAATATCGCTATGGTTAGTGTCCAATTGAAGTAGCCCCAAGCAGAGACTGACGAGAATCACTTTCATTGAAAGGGGTTGCCAAGCTTCCATAAAGTACGAGTTTCCGGAAATCTCAGCACACATTTTTTCACCCAATCTTGATGATGCTTCCATTTCATGATCAGCCCGCCAATCCCACTAGGCTCACCAAATTTCGTTCTTCTAGGTTAAACCGTTCCTTTGCAGTAACCGTTTTCATGTTTAGGTTTCACTCTGTTTTCTCCTATGTGGATACAAGTTTTTGGAACTCTAAATCTAACACGGTTTGTGCTAGCTCTTTGAAACTTGGCACAATAATGTAGTTCCAAGTTCTTTCGCTACGGTTTGTGTCCTATTGAAGTAGGCCCAAGCAGAGACTCACGAGAATCACTTTCATTGAAAGGGGTTGCCAAGCTTCCAAAAAACTACGAGTTTCCGGAAATCTCAGCAAACATTTTTTTCACCCAATCTTGATGATACTTGCAGGTAATGATTAGTACACCAATCTCATTGGCTCACCAAATTTCGTTTTTCTAGGTTAAACCGTTACTTTGCAGTAACCCTTTTCATGTTTAGGTTTCACTATGTTTTCTCCTATATGGATACATGTAGTTGGAACTCTAAATCAAACACGGTTTGTGCAAGCTCTTTGAAACTTGGCACAATAATATAGTTCCAAGTTCTATCGCTATTGTTTGTGTCCTATTGAAGTAGCCCCAAGCAGAGACTGACGAGAATCACTTTCATTGAAAGGGGTTGCCAAGCTTCCATAAAGTACGAGTTTCCGGAAATCTCAGCAAACATTTTTTCACCCAATCTTGATGATGCTTCCATTTAATGATCAGCCCGCCAATCCCACTTGGCTCACCAAATTTCATTCTTCTAGGTTAAACCGTTCCTTTGCAGTAACCGTTTTCATGTTTAGGTTTCACACTTTTTTCTCCTATATGGATACATGTAGTTGGAACTCGAAATGAAACACGGTTTGTGCAAGCTCTTTGAAACTTGGCACAGTAATGTAGTTCCAAGTTCTATCACTGTGGTTTGTGTAATATTGAATTAGCCCCAAGCAGAGACTGACGAGAATCACTTTCATTGAAAGGGGTTGCCAAGCTTCCAGAAAGTACGAGTTTCCGAAAATCTCAGCAAACATTTTTTCACCCAATCTTGATGATGCTTCCATTTAATGATCAGCCCACCAATCCCACATGGCTCACCAAATTTCGTTCTTCTAGGTTAAACCGTTCCTTTGCAGAAACCGTTTTCATGTTTAGGTTTTCTCCTATATGGATACATGTATTTGGAACTCTAAATCAAACACGGTTTGTTCTAGCTCTTTGAAACTTGGCACAATAATGTAGTTCCAAGTTCTATCGCTATGGTTTGTGTCCTATTGAAGTAGGCCCAAGCAAGACTGACGAGAATCACTTAAATTGAAAGGGGTTGCCAAGCTTCCAAAAAACTACGAGTTTCCTGAAATCTCAGCAAACATTTTCACCCAATCTTGATGATACTTGCAGGTAGTGATCACTACACGAATCCCACTTGGCTCACCAAATTTCGTTCTTCTAGGTTAAACCGTTCCTTTGTAGTAACCATTTTCATGTTTAGGTTTCTCTCTGTTTTCTCCTATATGTATACATGTATTTGGAATCTAAATCAAACACGGTTTGTGCTAGCTCTTTGAAACTTGGCACAATAATGTAATTCCAAGTTCTATCGCTATGGTTTGTGTCCTATTGAAGTAGCCCGAAGCAGAGACTGACGAGAATCACTTTCATTGAAAGAGGTTGCAACGCTTCCAAAAAGTATGAGTTTCCAGAAATCTCAGCAAACATTTTTTCACACAATCTTGATTATACTTGCAGGTAATGATCAGCCCACCATTTCCACTTATCTTACCAAATTTCGTTCTTCTAGGTTAAACCGTTCCTTTGCAGTAACCATTTTCATGTTTAGGTTTCACTCTATTTTCTCCTATATGGATACATGTAGTTGGAACTCTAAATCAAACACGGTTTGTGCTAGCTCTTTGAAACTTGCCACTATAATGTAGTTCCAAGTTCTATCGCTATGGATTGTGTCCTATTGAAGTAGCCCCAAGCAGAGACTGACGAGGATCACTTTCATTGAAAGGGGTTGCCAAGCTTCCAAAAAACTATGAGTTTCCGGAAATCTCAGCAAACATTTTCTCACCCAATCTTGATGATACTTGCAGGTAATGATCAGTACACCAATCCCACTTGGGTCACCAAATTTCCTTCTGTAGGTTAAACCGTTCCTTTGCAGTAACCGTTTTCATGTTTAGGTTTCACTGTTTTCTCCTATATGGATACATGTAGTTGGAACTCTTAATAAAACACGGTTTGTGCTAGTTCTATGAAACTTGGCACAATAATGTAGTTCCAAGTTCTATCGCTATGTTTTGTGTCCTATTGAAGTAGCCCCAAGCAGAGACTGACGAGAATAACTTTTATTGAAAGGGGTTGCTAAGCTTACAAAAAACTAGGAGTTTCCTGAAATCTCAGCAAACATTTTTTCACAAAATCTTGATGATACTTCCATTTAATGATCAGAACACCAATCCCCCTTGTCTCACCAAATTTCCTTCTTCTAGGTTAAACCGTTCCTTTGCAGTAACCGTTTTCATGTTTAGGTTTCAGTCTGTTTTCTAATATATGGATACATGTAGTTGGAACTCTAAATCAAACACGGTTGGTGCAAGCTCTTTGAAAATTTGCACAATAATGTAGTTCCAAGTTCTATCGCTATGGTTTGTGTCCTATTGAAGTAGCCACAAGCGGAGACTGACGAGAATCACTTTCATTGAAAGGGGTTGCAAAGCTTCCAAAAAACTGCGAGTTTCCTGAAATCTCAGCAAACATTTTTTCACCGAATCTTGATGATACATACAGGTAATGATCAGTACACCAATCCCACTTGGCTCACCAAATTTCGTTCTTCTAGGTTAAACCGTTCCTTTGCAGTAACCGTTTTCATGTTTAGGTTACACTCTGTTTTCTCCTATATGGATAAATGTAGTTGGAACTCTAAATCAAACACGGTTTGTGCTAGCTCTTTGAAACTTGGCAAAATAATGTACTTCAAAGTTCTATCGCTATGGTTTGTGTCCTGTTGAAGTAGCCCCAAGCAGAGTCTGATGAGAATCACTTTCATTGAAAGGGGTTGCCAAGCTTCCAAAAAACTACGAGATTCTGGAAAGCTCAGCAAACATTTTTTCAACCAATCTTGATGAAACTTCCATTTAATGATCATCCCACCAATCCCACTTGGCTCACCAAATTTCGTTCTGTAGGTTAAACAGTTCCTTTGCAGTAACCGTTTTCAGGTTTAGGTTTCACTCTGTATTCTCTTATGTGGATACATGTAGTTGGAACTCTAAATCAAACAAGGTTTGTGCAGGCTCTTTGAAACTTGGCACAATAATATAGTTCCAAGTTCTATCGCTATGGTTTGTGTCCCATTGAAGAAGCCCCAAGCAAAGACTGACGAGAATCACTTTCATTGAAAGGGGTTGCCAAGCTTCCATAAAGTACGAGTTTCCGGATCTTAGCAAACATTTTTTCACCCAATCTTGATGATGCTTCCATTAAATGATCAGCCCGCCAATCCCACTTGGCTCACCAAATTTCATTCTTCTAGGTTAAACCGTTCCTTTGCAGTAACCGTATTCATGTTTAGGTTTCACTCTGTTTTCTCCTATATGGATACATGTATTTGGAACTCTAAATCAAACACGGTTTGTTCTAGCTCTTTGAAACTTGGCACAATAATGTAGTTCCAAGTTCTATCGCTATGGTTTGTGTCCTATTGAAGTAGGCCCAAGCAAGAATGACGAGAATCACTTAAATTGAAAGGGGTTGCCAAGCTTCCAAAAAACTACGAGATTCCGGAAATCTCAGCAAACATTTTCACCCAATCTTGATGATACTTGCAGGTAGTGATCACTACACGAATACCACTTGGCTCACCAAATTTCGTTCTTCTAGGTTAAACCGTTCCTTTGTAGTAACCGTTTTCATGTTTAGGTTTCTCTCTGTTTTCTCCTATATGTATACATGTATTTGGAATCTAAATCAAACACGGTTTGTGCTAGCTCTTTGAAACTTGGCACAATAATGTAATTCCAAGTTCTATCGCTATGGTTTGTGTCCTATTGAAGTAGCCCGAAGCAGAGACTGACGAGAATCACTTTCATTGAAAGAGGTTGCAACGCTTCCAAAAAGTATGAGTTTCCGGAAATCTCAGCAAACATTTTTTCACCCATTTCTTGATTATACTTGCAGGTAATGATCAGCCCGCCATTTCCACTTGGCTTACCAAATTTCGTTCTTCTAGGTTAAACCGTTCCTTTGCAGTAAACATTTTCATGTTTAGGTTTCACTCTATTTTCTCCTATATGGATACATGTATTTGGAACTCTAAATCAAACACGGTTTGTGCTAGCTCTTTGAAACTTGCCACTATAATGTAGTTCCAAGTTCTATCGCTATGGATTGTGTCCTATTGAAGTAGCCCCAAGCAGAGACTGACGAGGATCACTTTCATTGAAAGGGGTTGCCAAGCTTCCAAAAAACTACGAGTTTCCGGAAATCTCAGCAAATATTTTCTCACCCAATCTTGATGATACTTGCAGGTAATGATCAGTACACCAATCCCACTTGGGTCACCAAATTTCGTTCTGTAGGTTAAACCGTTCCTTTGCAGTAACCGTTTTCATGTTTAGGTTTCACTGTTTTCTCCTATATGGATACATGTAGTTGGAACTCTTAATAAAACACGGTTTGTGCTAGCTCTATGAAACTTGGCACAATAATGTAGTTCCAAGTTCTATCGCTATGTTTTGTGTCCTATTGAAGTAGCCCCAAGCAGAGACTGACTAGAATCACTTTCATTGAAAGGGGTTGCCAAGCTTCCAAAAAACCGCGAGTTTCCTGAAATCTCAGCAAACATTTTTTCACCCAATCTTGATGATACTTGCAGGTAATGATCAGTCCACCAATCCCACTTGGCTCATGAAATTTCGTTCTTCTAGTTTAAACCCTTCCTTTGCAGTAACCGTTTTCATGTTTAGGTTTCACTCTGTTTTCTCCTATATGGATACATGTAGTTGGATCTCTAAATCAAACACGGTTTATGCTACCTCTTTGAAACTTGGCACAATAATGTAGTTACAATTCTATCGCTATGGTTTGTGTCCAATTGAAGTAGCCCCAAGCAGAGACTGATGAGAATCACTTTCATTGAAAGGGGTTGCCAAGCTTCCAAAAAACTACGAGTTTCCTGAAATGTCAGCAAACATTTTTTCACAAAATCTTGATGACACTTCCATTTAATGATCAGAACACCAATCCCATTTGGCTCACCAAATTTCGTTCTTCTAGGTTAAACCGTTCCTTTGCAGTAACCGTTTTTCATGTTTAGGTTTCACTCTGTTTTCTCCTATATGAATACATGTAGTTGGAACTCTAAATCAAACACGGTTTGTGCAAGCTCTTTGAAACTTGGCAGAATAATATAGTTCCAAGTTCTATCGCTATTGTTTGTGTCCTATTGAAGTAGCCCCAAAGCAGAGACTGACGAGAATCACTTTCATTGAAAGGGGTTGCCAAGCTTCCAGAAAACTGCGAGTTTCCAGAAATCTCAGCAACATTCTTTCACGCAATCATGATTATACTTGCAGGTAATGATATGTACACGAATCCCACTTGGCTCACCAAATTCGTTCTTCTAGGTTAAACCGTTCCTTTGCAGTAACCATTTTCATGTTTAGGTTTCACTATGTTTTTCTCCTATATGGATACATGTAGTTGGAACTCTAAATCAAACACGGTTTTTGCTAGCTCTTTTAAACTTGGCACAATAATGTAGTTCCAAGTTCTATCGCTATGGTTTGTGTCCTATTGAAGAAGCCCCAAGCAGAGACGGACGAGAATCACTTTCATTGAAATGGGTTGCCAAGCTACCAAAAAACTAGGAGAAACCGCAAATCTAAGCAACCATTTTCACCCAATCTTCATGATACTTGCAGGTAGTGATCAGTACACCAATCCCACTTGGCTCAACAAATTTCGTTCTTCTACTTTAAACCGTTCCTTTGCAGTAAGCGTTTTCATGTTTAGGTTTCACTCTGTTTTCTCCTATATGGATACATGTATTTGGAACTCTAAATCAAACACGGTTTGTGCAACCTCTTTAAATCTTGGCGCAATAATGTAGTTCCAAGTTCTATCGCTATGGTTTGTGTCCTATTGAAGTAGCCCCAAGCAGAGACTGACGAGAATCACTTTCATTGAAAGGGGTTACCAAGCTTCCAAAAAACAAGGAGTTTCCTGAAATCTCAGCAAACATTTTCACCCAATCTTGATGATACGTGCAGGTAGTGATCAGTACACGAATCCGACTTGGCTCACCAAATTTCGTTCTTCTAGGTTAAACCGTTCCTTTGCAGTAACCATTTTCATGTTTAGGTTTCACTCTGTTTTCTCCTATATGGATACATGTAGTTGGAACTCTAAATCAAACCCGGTTTGTGCAAGCTCTTTGAAACTTGGCACAATAATATACTTGCAAGTTTCTTTCGCTATGGTTTGTGTCCTATTGAAGTACCCCCAAGCAGAGACTGACGAGAATCACTTTTCATTGAAAGGGGTTGCCAAGCTCCCAGAAAACTGCGAGTTTCCTGAAATCTCAGCAAACATTTTTTCACCCAATCATGATGATTCTTGCAGGTAATGATCAGTACACCAATTCCACTTGGGTCACCAAATTTCGTTCTTCTAGGTTAAACCGTTCCTTTGCAGTAACCGTTTTCATGTTTAGGTTTCACTCTGTTTTCTCCTATATGAATACATGTAGTTGGAACTCTAATCAATCAAGGTTTCTGCTAGCTCTTTGAAACTTGGCAAAATAATGTAGTTCCAAGTTTTATCAGAAGGTTTTTGTCCTATTGAAGAAGCCCCAAGCAGAGACTGACGAGAATCACTTTCATTGAAAGGGGTTGCCAAGCTTCCAAACAGTACGAGTTTCCAGAATCTCAGCAAACATTTTTAACCCAATCTTGATGATACTTCCATTTAATAATCAGCCCACCAATCACACTTGGCTCACGAAATTTCGTTCTTCTAGGTTAAACCTTTCCTTTGCAGTAACCGTTTTCATGTTTAGGTTTCACTCTGTTTTCTCCTATATAGATACACGTAGTTGCAATTCTAAATCAAACACGGTTTGTGCTAGCTCTTTGAAACTTGGCACAATAATGTAGTTCCAGGTTCTATCACTATGGTTTTTGTCCTATTAACGTAGCCCCAAGCAGAAACTGACGAGACTCACTTTCATTGAAAGGGGTTGCCAAGCTTCCAAAAAAACTACGAGTTTCCTGAAATCTCAGCAAACATTTTTTCACCCAATCTTGATGATACTTGCAGGTAGTGTTCAGTACACGAAACCCACTTGGCTCACCAAATTTCGTTCTTCTAGGTTAAACCGTTCCTTTGCAGTAACCGTTTTCATGTTTAGGTTTCACTCTGTTTTCTCCTATGTGGATACATGTTGTTGGAACTCTAAATCAAACACGGTTTTGTGCTAGCTCTTTGAAAACTTGGCACAATAATGTAGTTCCAAGTTCTATCGCTACGGTTTGTGTCCTATTGAAGTAGGCCCAAGCAGAGACTGACGAGAATCACTTTCATTGAAAGGGGTTGCCAAGCTTCCAAAAAACTACGAGTTTCCGGAAACCTCAGCAAACATTTTTTCAAACAATCTTGATTATACTTGCAGGTAATGATCAGCCCAACAATTCCACTTGGCTTACCAAATTTCGTTCTTCTAGGTTAAACCGTTCCTTTGTAGTAACCGTTTTCATGTTTAGGTTTCTCTCTGTTTTCTCCTATATGTATACATGTATTTGGAATCTAAATCAAACACGGTTTGTGCTAGCTCTTTGAAACTTGGCACAATAATGTAATTCCAAGTTCTATCGCTATGGTTTGTGTCCTATTGAAGTAGCCCGAAGCAGAGACTGACGAGAATCACTTTCATTGAAAGAGGTTGCAACGCTTCCAAAAAGTATGAGTTTCCGGAAATCTCAGCAAACATTTTTTCACCCATTTCTTGATTATACTTGCAGGTAATGATCAGCCCGCCATTTCCACTTGGCTTACCAAATTTCGTTCTTCTAGGTTAAACCGTTCCTTTGCAGTAAACATTTTCATGTTAGGTTTCACTCTATTTTCTCCTATATGGATACATGTATTTGGAACTCTAAATCAAACACGGTTTGTGCTAGCTCTTTGAAACTTGCCACTATAATGTAGTTCCAAGTTCTATCGCTATGGATTGTGTCCTATTGAAGTAGCCCCCAAGCAGAGACTGACGAGGATCACTTTCATTGAAAGGGGTTGCCAAGCTTCCAAAAAACTACGAGTTTCCGGAAATCTCAGCAAACATTTTCTCACCCAATCTTGATGATACTTGCAGGTAATGATCAGTACACCAATCCCACTTGGGTCACCAAATTTCGTTCTGTAGGTTAAACCGTTCCTTTGCAGTAACCGTTTTCATGTTTAGGTTTCACTGTTTTCTCCTTATGGATACATGTAGTTGGAACTCTTAATAAAACACGGTTTGTGCTAGCTCTATGAAACTTGGCACAATAATGTAGTTCCAAGTTCTATCGCTATGTTTTGTGTCCTATTGAAGTAGCCCCAAGCAGAGACTGACTAGAATCACTTTCATTGAAAGGGGTTGCCAAGCTTCCAAAAAACCGCGAGTTTCCTGAAAATCTCAGCAAACATTTTTTCACCCAATCTTGATGATACTTGCAGGTAATGATAAGTCCACCAATCCCACTTGGCTCATGAAATTTCGTTTTTCTAGTTTAAACCCTTCCTTTGCAGTAACCGTTTTCATGTTTAGGTTTCACTCTGTTTCTCCTATATGGATACATGTAGTTGGATCTCTAAATCAAACACGGTTTATGCTACCTCTTTGAAACTTGGCACAATAATGTAGTTACAATTCTATCGCTATGGTTTGTGTCCAATTGAAGTAGCCCCAAGCAGAGACTGATGAGAATCACTTTCATTGAAAGGGGTTGCCAAGCTTCCAAAAAACTACGAGTTTCCTGAAATGTCAGCAAACATTTTTTCACAAAATCTTGATGACACTTCCATTTAATGATCAGAACACCAATCCCATTTGGCTCACCAAATTTCGTTCTTCTAGGTTAAACCGTTTCCTTTGCAGTAACCGTTTTCATGTTTAGGTTTCACTCTGTTTTCTCCTATATGAATACATGTAGTTGGAACTCTAAATCAAACACGGTTTGTGCAAGCTCTTTGATACTTGGCACAATAATATAGTTCCAAGTTCTATCGCTATTGTTTGTGTCCTATTGAAGTAGCCCCAAGCAGAGACTGACGAGAATCACTTTCATTGAAAGGGGTTGCCAAGCTTCCAGAAAACTGCGAGTTTCCAGAAATCTCAGCAAACATTCTTTCACGCAATCATGATTATACTTGCAGGTAATGATATGTACACGAATCCCACTTGGCTCACCAAATTTCGTTCTTCTAGGTTAAACCGTTCCTTTGCAGTAACCATTTTCATGTTTAGGTTTCACTATGTTTTCTCCTATATGGATACATGTAGTTGGAATCTAAATCAAACACGGTTTTTGCTAGCTCTTTTAAACTTGGCACAATAATGTAGTTCCAAGTTCTATCGCTATGGTTTGTGTCCTATTGAAGAAGCCCCAAGCAGAGACGGACGAGAATCACTTTCATTGAAATGGGTTGCCAAGCTACCAAAAAACTAGGAGAAACCGCAAATCTAAGCAACCATTTTCACCCAATCTTCATGATACTTGCAGGTAGTGATCAGTACACCAATCCCACTTGGCTCAACAAATTTCGTTCTTCTACTTTAAACCGTTCCTTTGCAGTAAGCGTTTTCATGTTTAGGTTTCACTCTGTTTTCTCCTATATGGATACATGTATTTGGAACTCTAAATCAAACACGGTTTGTGCAACCTCTTTAAATCTTGGCGCAATAATGTAGTTCCAAGTTTCTATCGCTATGGTTTGTGTCCTATTGAAGTAGCCCCAAGCAGAGACTGACGAGAATCACTTTCATTGAAAGGGGTTACCAAGCTTCCAAAAAACAAGGAGTTTCCTGAAATCTCAGCAAACATTTTCACCCAATCTTGATGATACGTGCAGGTAGTGATCAGTACACGAATCCGACTTGGCTCACCAAATTTCGTTCTTCTAGGTTAAACCGTTCCTTTGCAGTAACCATTTTCATGTTTAGGTTTCACTCTGTTTTCTCCTATATGGATACATGTAGTTGGAACTCTAAATCAAACCCCGGTTTGTGCAAGCTCTTTGAAACTTGGCACAATAATATACTTGCAAGTTCTTTCGCTATGGTTTGTGTCCTATTGAAGTACCCCCAAGCAGAGACTGACGAGAATCACTTTCATTGAAAGGGGTTGCCAAGCTCCCAGAAAACTGCGAGTTTCCTGAAATCTCAGCAAACATTTTTTCACCCAATCATGATGATTCTTGCAGGTAATGATCAGTACACCAATTCCACTTGGGTCACCAAATTTCGTTCTTCTAGGTTAAACCGTTCCTTTGCAGTAACCGTTTTCATGTTTAGGTTTCACTCTGTTTTCTCCTATATGAATACATGTAGTTGGAACTCTAAATCAATCAAGGTTTCTGCTAGCTCTTTGAAACTTGGCAAAATAATGTAGTTCCAAGTTTTATCAGAAGGTTTTTGTCCTATTGAAGAAGCCCCAAGCAGAGACTGACGAGAATCACTTTCATTGAAAGGGGTTGCCAAGCTTCCAAACAGTACGAGTTTCCAGAAATCTCAGCAAACATTTTTAACCCAATCTTGATGATACTTCCATTTAATGATCAGCCCACCAATCACACTTGGCTCACGAAATTTCGTTCTTCTAGGTTAAACCTTTCCTTTGCAGTAACCGTTTTCATGTTTAGGTTTCACTCTGTTTTCTCCTATATAGATACACGTAGTTGCAATTCTAAATCAAACACGGTTTGTGCTAGCTCTTTGAAACTTGGCACAATAATGTAGTTCCAGGTTCTATCACTATGGTTTTTGTCCTATTAACGTAGCCCCAAGCAGAAACTGACGAGACTCACTTTCATTGAAAGGGGTTGCCAAGCTTCCAAAAAACTACGAGTTTCCTGAAATCTCAGCAAACATTTTTTCACCCAATCTTGATGATACTTGCAGGTAGTGTTCAGTACACGAAACCCACTTGGCTCACCAAATTTCGTTCTTCTAGGTTAAACCGTTCCTTTGCAGTAACCGTTTTCATGTTTAGGTTTCACTCTGTTTTCTCCTATGTGGATACATGTTGTTGGAACTCTAAATCAAACACGGTTTGTGCTAGCTCTTTGAAACTTGGCACAATAATGTAGTTCCAAGTTCTATCGCTACGGTTTGTGTCCTATTGAAGTAGGCCCAAGCAGAGACTGACGAGAATCACTTTCATTGAAAGGGGTTGCCAAGCTTCCAAAAAACTACGAGTTTCCGGAAACCTCAGCAAACATTTTTTCAAACAATCTTGATTATACTTGCAGGTAATGATCAGCCCAACAATTCCACTTGGCTTACCAAATTTCGTTCTTCTAGGTTAAACCGTTCCTTTGCAGTAACCGTTTTCATGTTTAGGTTTCACTCTGTTTTCTCCTATATGGATACATGTAGTTGGAACTCTAAATCAAACACGGTTTGTGCTAGCTCTTTGAAACTTGGCACAATAATGTAGTTCCAAGTTCTATCGCTATGGATTCTGTCCTATTGAAGTAGGCCCAAGCAGAGACTGACGAGAATCACTTTCATTGAAAGGGGTTGCCAAGCTTCCAAAAAACTACGAGTTTCCGGAAATCTCAGCAAACATTTTTTCACCCAATGTTGATGATACTTGCAGGTAAAGATCAGTACACCAATCCCACTTGGCTCACCAAATTTCGTTCTGTATGTTAAACCGTTCCATTGCAGTAACCGTTTTCATGTTTAGGTTTCACTGTTTTCTCCTATATGGATACATGTAGTTGGAACTCTTAATCAAACACGGTTTGTGCTAGCTCTATGAAACTTGGCACAATAATGTAGTTCCAAGTTTGATCGCTATGTTTTGTGTCCTATTGAAGTAGCCCCAAGCAGAGACTGACGAGAATCACTTTCATTGAAAGGGGTTGCCAAGCTTACAAAAAACTATGAGTTTCCTGAAATATCAGCAAACATTTTTTTTCACAAAATCTTGATGATACTTCCAGTTAATGATCAGAACACCAATCGCACTTGGCTCACCAAATTTCGTTCTTCTAGGTTAAACCGTTCCTTTGCAGTAACCGTTTTCATGTTTAGGTTTCACTCTATTTTCTCCTGTATGGATACATGTAGTTGGAACTCTAAATCAAACACGGTTTGTGCTAGCTCGTTGAAACTTGGCACAATAATGTAGTTCAAAGTTCTATCGCTATGGATTGTGTCCTATTGAAGTAGCCCCAAGCAGAGACTGACGAGAATCACTTTCATTGAAAGGGGTTGCCAAGCTTCCAAAAAACTACGAGTTTCCGGAAATCTCAGCAAACATTTTTTCACCCAATCTTGATGATACTTGCAGGTAATGATCAGTACACCAATCCCACTTGGCTCACCAAATTTCGTTCTTCTAGGTTAAACCGTTCCTTTGCAGTAACCGTTTTCATGTTTAGGTTTCACTCTGTTTTCTCCTATGTGGATACATGTTGTTGGAACTCTAAATCAAACACGGTTTGTGCTAGCTCTTTGAAACTTGGCACAATAATGTAGTTCCAAGTTCTATCGCTATGGTTTGTGTCCTATTGAAGTAGGCCCAAGCAGAGACTGACGAGAATACTTTCATTGAAAGGGGTTGCCAAGTTTCCAAAAAACTACGAGTTTCCGGAAATCTCAGCAAACATTTTTTCACCCAATCTTGATGATACTTGCAGGTAATGATCAGTACACCAATCCCATTGGCTCACCAAATTTCGTTTTTCTAGGTTAAACCGTTCCTTTGCAGTAACCGTTTTCATGTTTAGGTTTCACTCTGTTTTCTCCTATGTGGATACATGTAGTTGGAACTCTAAATCAAACACGGTTTGTGCAAGCTCTTTGAAACTTGGCATAATAATATAGTTCCAAGTTCTATCGCTATGGTTCGTGTCCTATTGAAGTAGCCCCAAGCAGAGACTGACGAGAATCACTTTCATTGAAAGGGGTTGCCAAGCTTCCATAAAGTACGAGTTTCCGAAAATCTCAACAAACATTTTTTCACCCAATCTTGATGATGCTTCCATTTAATGATCAGCCCGCCAATCCCACTTGGCTCACCAAATTTCGTTCTTCTAGGTTAAACCGTTCCTTTGCAGAAACGGTTTTCATGTTTAGGTTTCACTCTGTTTTCTCCTATGTAGATACATGTTGTGGAACTCTATATCAAACACGGTTTGAGCTAGCTCTTTGAAACTTGGCACAAAAATGTAGTTCCAAGTTATATCGCTATGGTTTGTGTCCTATTGAAGTGGCAAAAGCAGAGGCTGACGAGAATCACTTTCATTGAAAGGGGTTGCCAAGCTTCCAAAAAACGACGAGTTTCTGGAAATCTCAGCAAACATTTTTTCACCCAATCTTGATGATACTTGCACGTAATGATCAGTACACCAATCCCACTTGGCTCACCAAATTTCGTTCTTCTAGGTTAAACCGTTCCTTTGCAGTAACCGTTTTCATGTTAGGTTTCACTCTGTTTTCTCCAATATGGATACATGTATTTGGAACTCTAAATCAAACACGGTTTGTGCTAGCTCTTTGAAACGTGGCACAATAATGTAGTTCCAAGTTCTATCGCTATTGTTTGTGTCCTATTGAAGTAGCCCCAAGCAGAAACTGACGAGAATCACTATCATTGAAAGGGGTTGCCAAGCTTCCAAAAAACTGCCAGTTTCCTGAAATCTCAGCAAACATTTTTTCACCAAATATTGATGATACTTGCAGGTAGTGATCAGTACACCCATCCCACTTGGCTCACCAAATTTCGTACTTCTAGGTTAAACCGTTCCTTTGCAGTGTCAGTTTTCATGTTTACGTTTCACTCTGTTTTTTCCTATATGGATACATGTAGTTGGAACTCTAAATCAAACACGGTTTGTGCTAGCTCTTTGATACTTGGCACAATAATGTAGTTCCAAGTTCTATCGCTATGGTTTGTGTCCTATTGAAGTAGCCCCAAGCAGAGACTGACGAGAATCACTTTCATTGAAAGGGGTTGCCAAGCTTCCAAAAAACTGCGAGTTTCCTGAAATCTCAGCAAACATTTTCACCCAATCTTGATGATACTTGCAGGTAGTGATCAGTACACGAATCCCACTTGTCTCACCAAATTTCGTTCTTCTAGGTTAAACCGTTCTTTTGCAGTAACCGTTTTCATGTTTAGGTTTCACTCTGTTTTCTCCTATATGGATGCATGTAGTTCGAACTCTAAATCAAACACGGTTTGTGCTAGCTCTTTGAAACTTGGCAAAATAATGTAGTTTCAAGTTCTATCGCTATGGTTTGTGTCTTATTGAAGTAGCCCCAAGCAGAGACTGACGAGAATCACTTTCATTGAAAGGGGTTGCCAAGCTTCCAAAAAGTACGAATTTCCGGAAATCTCAGCAAACATTTTTTCACCCAATCTTGATGATACTTCCATTTAATGATCAGCCCACCAATCCCACATGGCTCACCAAATTTCAGTCTTCTAGGTTAAACCGTTCCTTTGCAGTAACTGTTTTCATGTTTAGGTTTCACTCTGTTTTCTCCTATGTAGATACATGTTGTGGAACTCTATATCAAACACGGTTTGAGCTAGCTCTTTGAAACTTGGCACAAAAATGTAGTTCCAAGTTCTATCGCTATGGTTTGTGTCCTATTGAAGTGGCCCAAGCAGAGGCTGACGAGAATCACTTTCATTGAAAGGGGTTGGACAAGCTTTCAAAAAACGACGAGTTTCCGGAAATCTCAGCAAACATTTTTTCACCCAATCTTGATGATACTTGCACGTAATGATCAGTACACCAATCCCACTTGGCTCACCAAATTTCGTTCTTCTAGGTTAAACCGTTCCTTTGCAGTAACCGTTTTCATGTTAGGTTTCACTCTGTTTTCTCCTATATGGATACATGTATTTGGAACTCTAAATCAAACACGGTTTGTGCTAGCTCTTTGAAACGTGGCACAATAATGTAGTTCCAAGTTCTATCGCTATTGTTTGTGTCCTATTGAAGTAGCCCCAAGCAGAAACTGACAAGAATTACTTTCATTGAAAGGGGTTGCCAAGCTTCTAAAAAACTATGAGTTTCCTGAAATCTCAGCAAACATTTTTTCACAAAATCTTGACGATACTTCCATTTGTTGATCAGAACACCAATCCCACTTGGCTCACCAAATTTCGTTCTTCTAGGTTAAACCGTTCCTTTGCAGTAACCGTTTTCATGTTTAGGTTTCACTCTGTTTTCTCCTATATGGATACATGTAGTTGCAACTCTAAATCAAACACGGTTTGTGCTAGATCTTTGAAACTTGGCACAATAATGTAGTTCCAAATTCTATCGCTATGGATTGTGTCCTATTGAGGTACCCCAAGCAGAGACTACGAGAATCACTTTCATTGAAAATGGTTGCCAAGCTTTCAAAAAAGTACAGGTCTCCGGAAATCTCAGCAAATATTTTTTCACCCAATCTTGATGATACTTGCAGGTAATGATCAGTACACCAATCCACTTGGCTCACCAAATTTCGTTTTGTAGGTTAAACCGTTCCTTTGCAGTAACCGTTTTCATGTTTAGGTTTCACTGTTTTCTCCTATGTGGATACATGTAGTTGGAACTCTTAATCAAACACGGTTTGTGCTAGCTCTATGAAATTTGGCACAATAATGTAGTTCCAACTTCTATCGCTGTGTTTTGTGTCCTATTGAAGTAGCCCCAAGCAGAGACTGACGAAAATCACTTTCATTGAAAGTGGTTGAAAGCTTACAAAAAACTACGAGTTTCCTGAAATCTCAGCAAACATTTTTTCACAAAATCTTGATGATACTTCCATTTAATGATCAGAACACCAATCGCACTTGGCTCACCAAATTTCGTTCTTCTAGGTTAAACCGTTCCTTTGCAGTAACCGTTTTCATGTTTAGGTTTCACTCTATTTTCTCCTATATGGATACATGTAGTTGGAACTCTAAATCAAACACGGTTTGTGCTAGCTCTTTGATACTTGGCACAATAATGTAGTTCCAAGTTCTATCGCTATGGATTCTGTCCTATTGAAGTAGGCCCAAGCAGAGACTGACGAGAATCACGTTCATTGAAAGGGGTTGCCAAGCTTCCAAAAAACTACGAGTTTCCGGAAATCTCAGCAAACATTTTTTCACCCAATCTTGATGATACTTGCAGGTAGTGATCAGTACACGAATCCCACTTGGCTCACCAAATTTCGTTCTTCTAGGTTAAACCGTTCCTTTGCAGAAACGGTTTTCATGTTTAGGTTTCACTCTGTTTTCTCCTATGTGGATACATGTTGTTGGAACTCTAAATCAAACACGGTTTGTGCTACCTCTTTGAAACTTGGCACAATAATGTAATTCCAAGTTCTATCGCTATGGTTTGTGTCCTATTGAAGTAGGCACAAGCAGAGACTGACGAGAATACTTTCATTGAAAGGGGTTGCCAAGTTTCCAAAAAACTACGAGTTTCCGGAAATCTCAGCAAACATTTTTTCACCCACTCTTGATGATACTTGCAGGTAATGATCAGTACACCAATCCCATTGGCTCAGCATATTTCGTTTTTCTAGGTTAAACCGTTCCTTTGCAGTAACCGTTTTCATGTTTAGGTTTCACTCTGTTTTCTCCTATATGGATACATGTAGTTGGAACTCTAAATCAAACACGGTTTGTGCAAGCTCTTTGAAACTTGGCATAATAATATAGTTCCAAGTTCTATCGCTATGGTTCGTGTCCTATTGAAGTAGCCCCAAGCAGAGACTGACGAGAATCACTTTCATTGAAAGGGGTTGCCAAGCTTCCATAAAGTACGCGTTTCCGAAAATCTCAACAAACATTTTTTCACCCAATCTTGATGATGCTTCCATTTAATGATCAGCTCGCCAATCACACTTGGCTCACCAAATTTCGTTCTTCTAGGTTAAACCGTTCCTTTGCAGTAACCGTTTTCATGTTTAGGTTTCTCTCTGTTTTCTCCTATGTGGATACATGTTGTGGAACTCTATATCAAACACGGTTTGAGCTAGCTCTTTGAAACTTGGCACAAAAATGTAGTTCCAAGTTCTATCGCTATGGTTTGTGTCCTATTGAAGTGGCCCAAGCAGAGGCTGACGAGAATCACTTTCACTGAAAGGGGTTGCCAAGCTTCCAAAAAACGAGAAGTTTCCTGAAATCTCAGCAAACATTTTTTCACCCAATCATGATGATACTTGCAGGTAATGATAAGTACACCAATCCCATTGGCTCACCATATTTCGTTTTTCTAGGTTTAAACCGTTCCTTTGCAGTAACCGTTTTCATGTTTAGGTTTCACTCTGTTTTCTCCTATATGAATACATGTAGTTGGAACTCTAAATCAATCAAGGTTTGTGCTAGCTCTTTGAAACTTGGCAAAATAATGTAGTTCCAAGGTTTATCAGAAGGTTTGTGTCCTATTGAAGAAGCCCCAAGCAGAGACTGACGAGAATCACTTTCATTGAAAGGGGTTGCCAAGCATCAAAAAAGTACGAGTTTCCGGAAATCTCAGCAAATATTTTTTAACCCAATCTTGATGATACTTCCATTTAATGATCAGCCCACCAATCACACTTGGCTCACCAAATTTCGTTCTTCTAGGTAAAAACTTTCCTATGCAGTAACCGTTTTCATGTTTAGTTTTCACTCTGTTTTCTCCTATATGGATACACGTAGTTGCAATTGTAAATCAAACACGGTTTGTGCTAGCTCTTTGAAACTTGGCACAATAATGTAGTTCCAAGTTCTATCACTATGGTTTTTGTCCTATTAACGTAGCCCCAAGCAGAGACTGACGAGAATCACTTTCATTGAAAGGGGTTGCCAAACTTCCAAAAAACAACGAGGTTCTTGAAATCTCAGCAAAAATTTTTTTCACCCAATCTTGATGATATTTACAGGTAGTGATCAGTACACGAATCCCACTTGGCTCACCAAATTTCGTTCTTCTAGGTTAAACCGTTCCTTTGCAGTAACCGTTTTCATGTTTAGGTTTCAATCTATTTTCTCCTATGTGGATACATGTTGTTGGAACTCTAAATCAAACACGGTTTGTACTAGCTCTTTCAAACTTGGCACAATAATGTAGTTCCAAGTTCTATTGCTATGGTTTGTGTCCTATTGAAGTAGACCCAAGCAGATACTGACGAGAATCACTTTCATTGAAAGGGGTTGCCAAGCTTAAAAAAAAATACCAGAAACCAGAAATCTCAGCAAACATTTTTTCACCCAATCTTGATGATACTTGCAGGTAATGATCAGTACACCAATCCCACTTGGCTCACCAAATTTCGTTCTTCTAGGTTAAACCGTTCCTTTGCAGTAACCGTTTTCATGTTTAGGTTTCACTCTGTTTTCTCCTATGTGGATACTTGTTGTTGGAACTCTAAATCAAACACGGTTTGTAGTAGCTCTTTGAAACTTGGCACAATAATGTAGTTCCAAGTTCTATCGCTATGGTTTGGGTCCTATTGAAGTAGGCCCAAGCAGAGACCTACGAGAATACTTTTATTGAAAGGGGTTGCCAAGTTTCCAAAAAACTACGAGTTTCCGGAAATCTCAGCAAACATTTTTTTCACCCAATCTTGATGATACTTGCAGGTAATGATCAGTACACCAATCCCATTGGCTCACCAAATTTCGTTTTTCTAGGTTAAACCGTTCCTTTGCAGTAACCGTTTTCATGTTTAGGTTTCACTCTGTTTTCTCCTATATGGATACATGTAGTTGGAACTCTAAATCAAACACGTTTTGTGCAAGCTCTTTGAAACTTGGCATAATAATACAGTTCCAAGTTCTATCGCTATGGTTCGTGTCAAATTGAAGTAGCCCCAAGCAGAGACTGACGAGAATCACTTTCATTGAAAGGGGTTGCCAAGCTTCCATAAAGTACGAGTTTCCGAAAATCTCAACAAACATTTTTTCACCCAATCTTGATGATGCTTCCATTTAATGATCAGCCCGCCAATCCCACTTGGCTCACCAAATTTCGTTCTTCTAGGTTAAACCGTTCCTTTGCAGAAACGGTTTTCATGTTTAGGTTTCACTCTGTTTTCTCCTATGTAGATACATGTTGTGGAACTCTATATCAAACACGGTTTGAGCTAGCTCTTGAAACTTGGCACAAAAATGTAGTTCTAAGTTCTATCGCTATGGTTTGTGTCCTATTGAAGTGGCCCAAGCAGAGGCTGACGAGAATCACTTTCATTGAAAGGGGTTGCCAAGCTTCCAAAAAACGACGAGTTTCCGGAAATCTCAGCAACATTTTTTCACCCAATCTTGATGATACTTGCACGTAATGATCAGTACACGAATCCCACTTGGCTCACCAAATTTCGTTCTTCTAGGTTTAAACCGTTCCTTTGCAGTAACCGTTTTCATGTTAGGTTTCACTCTGTTTTCTCCAATATGGATACATGTATTTGGAACTCTAAATCAAACACGGTTTGTGCTAGCTCTTTGAAACGTGGCACAATAATGTAGTTCCAAGTTCTATCGCTATTGTTTGTGTCCTATTGAAGTAGCCCCAAGCAGAAACTGACGAGAATCACTATCATTGAAAGGGGTTGCCAAGCTTCCAAAAACTGCCAGTTTCCTGAAATCTCAGCAAACATTTTTTCACCAAATATTGATGATACTTGCAGTAGTGATCAGTACACCCATCCCACTTGGCTCACCAAATTTCGTACTTCTAGGTTAAACCGTTCCTTTGCAGTGTCAGTTTTCATGTTTACGTTTCACTCTGTTTTTTCCTATATGGATACATGTAGTTGGAACTCTAAATCAAACACGGTTTGTGCTAGCTCTTTGATACTTGGCACAATAATGTAGTTCCAAGTTCTATCGCTATGGTTTGTGTCCCTATTGAAGTAGCCCCAAGCAGAGACTGACGAGAATCACTTTCATTGAAAGGGGTTGCCAAGCTTCCAAAAAACTGCGAGTTTCCTGAAATCTCAGCAAACATTTTCACCCAATCTTGATGATACTTGCAGGTAGTGATCAGTACACGAATCCCACTTGTCTCACCAAATTTCGTTCTTCTAGGTTAAACCGTTCTTTTGCAGTAACCGTTTTCATGTTTAGGTTTCACTCTGTTTTCTCCTATATGGATGCATGTAGTTCGAACTCTAAATCAAACACGGTTTGTGCTAGCTCTTTGAAACTTGGCAAAATAATGTAGTTTCAAGTTCTATCGCTATGGTTTGTGTCTTATTGAAGTAGCCCCAAGCAGAGACTGACGAGAATCACTTTCATTGAAAGGGGTTGCCAAGCTTCCAAAAAGTACGAATTTCCGGAAATCTCAGCAAACATTTTTTCACCCAATCTTGATGATACTTCCATTTAATGATCAGCCCACCAATCCCACATGGCTCACCAAATTTCAGTCTTCTAGGCTAAACCGTTCCTTTGCAGTAACTGTTTTCATGTTTAGGTTTCACTCTGTTTTCTCCTATGTAGATACATGTTGTGGAACTCTATATCAAACACGGTTTGAGCTAGCTCTTTGAAACTTGGCACAAAAATGTAGTTCCAAGTTCTATCGCTATGGTTTGTGTCCTATTGAAGTGGCCCAAGCAGAGGCTGACGAGAATCACTTTCATTGAAAGGGGTTGACAAGCTTTCAAAAAACGACGAGTTTCCGGAAATCTCAGCAAACATTTTTTCACCCAATCTTGATGATACTTGCACGTAATGATCAGTACACCAATCCCACTTGGCTCACCAAATTTCGTTCTTCTAGGTTAAACCGTTCCTTTGCAGTAACCGTTTTCATGTTAGGTTTCACTCTGTTTTCTCCTATATGGATACATGTATTTGGAACTCTAAATCAAACACGGTTTGTGCTAGCTCTTTGAAACGTGGCACAATAATGTAGTTCCAAGTTCTATCGCTATTGTTTGTGTCCTATTGAAGTAGCCCCAAGCAGAAACTGACAAGAATTACTTTCATTGAAAGGGGTTGCCAAGCTTCTAAAAAACTATGAGTTTCCTGAAATCTCAGCAAACATTTTTTCACAAAATCTTGACGATACTTCCATTTGTTGATCAGAACACCAATCCCACTTGGCTCACCAAATTTCGTTCTTCTAGGTTAAACCGTTCCTTTGCAGTAACCGTTTTCATGTTTAGGTTTCACTCTGTTTTCTCCTATATGGATACATGTAGTTGCAACTCTAAATCAAACACGGTTTGTGCTAGATCTTTGAAACTTGGCACAATAATGTAGTTCCAAATTCTATCGCTATGGATTGTGTCCTATTGAGGTACCCCAAGCAGAGACTACGAGAATCACTTTCATTGAAAATGGTTGCCAAGCTTTCAAAAAAGTACAGGTTTCCGGAAATCTCAGCAAATATTTTTTCACCCAATCTTGATGATACTTGCAGGTAATGATCAGTACACCAATCCCACTTGGCTCACCAAATTTCGTTTTGTAGGTTAAACCGTTCCTTTGCAGTAACCGTTTTCATGTTTAGGTTTCACTGTTTTCTCCTATGTGGATACATGTAGTTGGAACTCTTAATCAAACACGGTTTGTGCTAGCTCTATGAAATTTGGCACAATAATGTAGTTCCAACTTCTATCGCTGTGTTTTGTGTCCTATTGAAGTAGCCCCAAGCAGAGACTGACGAAAATCACTTTCATTGAAAGTGGTTGAAAAGCTTACAAAAAACTAACGAGTTTCCTGAAATCTCAGCAAACATTTTTTCACAAAATCTTGATGATACTTCCATTTAATGATCAGAACACCAATCGCACTTGGCTCACCAAATTTCGTTCTTCTAGGTTAAACCGTTCCTTTGCAGTAACCGTTTTCATGTTTAGGTTTCACTCTATTTTCTCCTATATGGATACATGTAGTTGGAACTCTAAATCAAACACGGTTTGTGCTAGCTCTTTGATACTTGGCACAATAATGTAGTTCCAAGTTCTATCGCTATGGATTCTGTCCTATTGAAGTAGGCCCAAGCAGAGACTGACGAGAATCACGTTCATTGAAAGGGGTTGCCAAGCTTCCAAAAAACTACGAGTTTCCGGAAATCTCAGCAAACATTTTTTCACCCAATCTTGATGATACTTGCAGGTAGTGATCAGTACACGAATCCCACTTGGCTCACCAAATTTCGTTCTTCTAGGTTAAACCGTTCCTTGCAGAAACGGTTTTCATGTTTAGGTTTCACTCTGTTTTCTCCTATGTGGATACATGTTGTTGGAACTCTAAATCAAACACGGTTTGTGCTACCTCTTTGAAACTTGGCACAATAATGTAATTCCAAGTTCTATCGCTATGGTTTGTGTCCTATTGAAGTAGGCCCAAGCAGAGACTGACGAGAATACTTTCATTGAAAGGGGTTGCCAAGTTTCCAAAAACTACGAGTTTCCGGAAATCTCAGCAAACATTTTTTCACCCACTCTTGATGATACTTGCAGGTAATGATCAGTACACCAATCCCATTGGCTCAGCATATTTCGTTTTTCTAGGTTAAACCGTTCCTTTGCAGTAACCGTTTTCATGTTTAGGTTTCACTCTGTTTTCTCCTATATGGATACATGTAGTTGGAACTCTAAATCAAACACGGTTTGTGCAAGCTCTTTGAAACTTGGCATAATAATATAGTTCCAAGTTCTATCGCTATGGTTCGTGTCCTATTGAAGTAGCCCCAAGCAGAGACTGACGAGAATCACTTTCATTGAAAGGGGTTGCCAGCTTCCATAAAGTACGCGTTTCCGAAAATCTCAACAAACATTTTTTCACCCAATCTTGATGATGCTTCCATTTAATGATCAGCTCGCCAATCACACTTGGCTCACCAAATTTCGTTCTTCTAGGTTAAAACCGTTCCTTTGCAGTAACCGTTTTCATGTTTAGGTTTCTCTCTGTTTTCTCCTATGTGGATACATGTTGTGGAACTCTATATCAAACACGGTTTGAGCTAGCTCTTTGAAACTTGGCACAAAAATGTAGTTCCAAGTTCTATCGCTATGGTTTGTGTCCTATTGAAGTGGCCCAAGCAGAGGCTGACGAGAATCACTTTCACTGAAAGGGGTTGCCAAGCTTCCAAAAAACGAGAAGTTTCCTGAAATCTCAGCAAACATTTTTTCACCCAATCATGATGATACTTGCAGGTAATGATAAGTACACCAATCCCATTGGCTCACCATATTTCGTTTTTCTAGGTTAAACCGTTCCTTTGCAGTAACCCGTTTTCATGTTTAGGGTTTCACTCTGTTTTCTCCTATATGAATACATGTAGTTGGAACTCTAAATCAATCAAGGTTTGTGCTAGCTCTTTGAACTTGGCAAAATAATGTAGTTCCAAGGTTTATCAGAAGGTTTGTGTCCTATTGAAGAAGCCCCAAGCAGAGACTGACGAGAAATCACTTTCATTGAAAGGGGTTGCCAAGCATCAAAAAAGTACGAGTTTCCGGAAATCTCAGCAAATATTTTTTAACCCAATCTTGATGATACTTCCATTTAATGATCAGCCCACCAATCACACTTGGCTCACCAAATTTCGTTCTTCTAGGTAAAAACTTTCCTATGCAGTAACCGTTTTTCATGTTTAGTTTTCACTCTGTTTTCTCCTATATGGATACACGTAGTTGCAATTGTAAATCAAACACGGTTTGTGCTAGCTCTTTGAAACTTGGCACAATAATGTAGTTCCAAGTTCTATCACTATGGTTTTTGTCCTATTAACGTAGCCCCAAGCAGAGACTGACGAGAATCACTTTCATTGAAAGGGGTTGCCAAACTTCCAAAAAACAACGAGGTTCTTGAAATCTCAGCAAAAATTTTTTTCACCCAATCTTGATGATATTTACAGGTAGTGATCAGTACACGAATCCCACTTGGCTCACCAAATTTCGTTCTTCTAGGTTAAACCGTTCCTTTGCAGTAACCGTTTTCATGTTTAGGTTTCAATCTATTTTCTCCTATGTGGATACATGTTGTTGGAACTCTAAATCAAACACGGTTTGTACTAGCTCTTTCAAACTTGGCACAATAATGTAGTTCCAAGTTCTATTGCTATGGTTTGTGTCCTATTGAAGTAGACCCAAGCAGATACTGACGAGAATCACTTTCATTGAAAGGGGTTGCCAAGCTTAAAAAAAAATACCAGAAACCAGAAATCTCAGCAAACATTTTTTCACCCAATCTTGATGATACTTGCAGGTCATGATCAGTACACCAATCCCACTTGGCCACCAAATTTCGTTCCTCTAGGTTAAACCGTTCCTTTGTAGTAACCGTTTTCATTTTTAGGTTTCACTCTGTTTTCTCCTATATGGATACATGTAGTTGGAACTCGAATTCAAAAACACGGTTTGTGCTAGCTCTTTGAAACTTGGCACAACAATGTAGTTCCAAGTTCTATCGCTATGGTTTGTGTCCGATTGAAGTAGCCCTAAGCAGAGACTGATGGGAATCACTTTCATTGAAAGGGGTTGCCAAGCTTCCAAAAAACTGCGAGTTTCCTGAAATCTCAGCAAACATTTTTTCACAAAAACTTGATGATACTTCCATTTAATGATCAGAACACCAATCCACTTGCTCACCAAATTTCGTTCTTCTAGGTTAAACCGTTCCTTTGCAGTAACCGTTTTCATGTTTAGGTTTCACTCTGTTTTCTCCTATATGAATACATGTAGTTGGAACTCTAAATCAAACACGGTTTGTGCTAGCTCTTTCAAACTTGGCACAATAATGTAGTTCCAAGTTCTATCGCTATGGTTTGTGTCCTATTGAAGTAGCCCCAAGCAGAGACTGACGAGAATCACTTTTCGTTGAAAGGGATTGCCAAGCTTCCAGAAAACTGCGAGTTTCCTTAAATATCAGCAAACATTTTTTCACCCAATCATGATTATACTTGCAGGTAATGATCTGTACACGAATCCCACTTGGCTCACCAAATTTCGTTCTTCTAGGTTAAACCGTTCCTTTGCAGTAACCGTTTTCATGTTTAGGTTTCACTCTGTTTTCTCCTATGTGGATACATGTTGTTGGAACTCTAAATCAAACACGGTTTGTGCTAGCTCTTTGAAACTTGGCACAATAATGTAGTTCCAAGTTCTATCGCTGCGGTTTTTGTCCTATTGAAGTAGGCCCAAGCAGAGACTGACGAGAATCACTTTCATTGAAAGGGGTTGCCAAGCATCCAAAAACTACGAGTTTCCGGAAATCTCAGCAAACATTTTTTTCGCTCAATCTTGATGATACTTGCAGGTAATCATCATTACACCAATCCCATTGGCTCACCAAATTTCGTTTTTCTAGATTAAACCGTTCCTTTGCAGGAACCGTTTTCATGTTTAGGTTTCACTATGTTTTCTCCTATATGGATACATGTAGTTGCAACTCTAAATCAAACACGGTTTGTGCAAGCTCTTTGAAACTTGGCACAATAATATAGTTCCAAGTTCTATCGCTATGGTTTGTGTCCAATTGATGTAGCCCCAAGCAGAGACTGACGAGAATCACTTTTATTGAAAGGGGTTGCCAAGCTTCCAAAAAACTACGAGTTTCCGGAAATCTCAGCAAACATTTTTTCACCCAATCTTGATGATACTTGCAGGTAGTGATCAGTACACGAATCCCACTTGGCTCACCAAATTTCGTTCTTCTAGTTAAACCGTTCCTTTGCAGAAACGGTTTTCATGTTTAGGTTTCACTCTGTTTTCTCCTATGTGGATACATGTTGTTGGAACTCTAAATCAAACACGGTTTGTGCTACCTCTTTGAAACTTGGCACAATAATGTAATTCCAAGTTCTATCGCTATGGTTTGTGTCCTATTGAAGTAGGCCCAAGCAGAGACTGACGAGAATACTTTCATTGAAAGGGGTTGCCAAGTTTCCAAAAAACTACGAGTTTCCGGAAATCTCAGCAAACATTTTTTCACCCACTCTTGATGATACTTGCAGGTAATGATCAGTACACCAATCCCATTGGCTCAGCATATTTCGTTTTTCTAGGTTAAACCGTTCCTTTGCAGTAACCGTTTTCATGTTTAGGTTTCACTCTGTTTTCTCCTATATGGATACATGTAGTTGGAACTCTAAATCAAACACGGTTTGTGCAAGCTCTTTGAAACTTGGCATAATAATATAGTTCCAAGTTCTATCGCTATGGTTCGTGTCCTATTGAAGTAGCCCCAAGCAGAGACTGACGAGAATCACTTTCATTGAAAGGGGTTGCCAAGCTTCCATAAAGTACGCGTTTCCGAAAATCTCAACAAACATTTTTTCACCCAATCTTGATGATGCTTCCATTTAATGATCAGCTCGCCAATCACACTTGGCTCACCAAATTTCGTTCTTCTAGGTTAAACCGTTCCTTTGCAGTAACCGTTTTCATGTTTAGGTTTCTCTCTGTTTTCTCCTATGTGGATACATGTTGTGGAACTCTATATCAAACACGGTTTGAGCTAGCTCTTTGAAACTTGGCACAAAAATGTAGTTCCAAGTTCTATCGCTATGGTTTGTGTCCTATTGAAGTGGCCCAAGCAGAGGCTGACGAGAATCACTTTCACTGAAAGGGGTTGCCAAGCTTCCAAAAAACGAGAAGTTTCCTGAAATCTCAGCAAACATTTTTTCACCCAATCATGATGATACTTGCAGGTAATGATAAGTACACCAATCCCATTGGCTCACCATATTTCGTTTTTCTAGGTTAAACCGTTCCTTTGCAGTAACCGTTTCCATGTTTAGGTTTCACTCTGTTTTCTCCTATATGAATACATGTAGTTGGAACTCTAAATCAATCAAGGTTTGTGCTAGCTCTTTGAAACTTGGCAAAATAATGTAGTTCCAAGGTTTATCAGAAGGTTTGTGTCCTATTGAAGAAGCCCCAAGCAGAGACTGACGAGAATCACTTTCATTGAAAGGGGTTGCCAAGCATCAAAAAAGTACGAGTTTCCGGAAATCTCAGCAAATATTTTTTAACCCAATCTTGATGATACTTCCATTTAATGATCAGCCCACCAATCACACTTGGCTCACCAAATTTCGTTCTTCTAGGTAAAAACTTTCCTATGCAGTAACCGTTTTCATGTTTAGTTTTCACTCTGTTTTCTCCTATATGGATACACGTAGTTGCAATTGTAAATCAAACACGGTTTGTGCTAGCTCTTTGAAACTTGGCACAATAATGTAGTTCCAAGTTCTATCACTATGGTTTTTGTCCTATTAACGTAGCCCCAAGCAGAGACTGACGAGAATCACTTTCATTGAAAGGGGTTGCCAAACTTCCAAAAAACAACGAGGTTCTTGAAATCTCAGCAAAAATTTTTTTCACCCAATCTTGATGATATTTACAGGTAGTGATCAGTACACGAATCCCACTTGGCTCACCAAATTTCGTTCTTCTAGGTTAAACCGTTCCTTTGCAGTAACCGTTTTCATGTTTAGGTTTCAATCTATTTTCTCCTATGTGGATACATGTTGTTGGAACTCTAAATCAAACACGGTTTGTACTAGCTCTTTCAAACTTGGCACAATAATGTAGTTCCAAGTTCTATTGCTATGGTTTGTGTCCTATTGAAGTAGACCCAAGCAGATACTGACGAGAATCACTTTCATTGAAAGGGGTTGCCAAGCTTAAAAAAAAATACCAGAAACCAGAAATCTCAGCAAACATTTTTTCACCCAATCTTGATGATACTTGCAGGTCATGATCAGTACACCAATCCCACTTGGCCCACCAAATTTCGTTCCTCTAGGTTAAACCGTTCCTTTGTAGTAACCGTTTTCATTTTTAGGTTTCACTCTGTTTTCTCCTATATGGATACATGTAGTTGGAACTCGAATTCAAAAACACGGTTTGTGCTAGCTCTTTGAAACTTGGCACAACAATGTAGTTCCAAGTTCTATCGCTATGGTTTGTGTCCGATTGAAGTAGCCCTAAGCAGAGACTGATGGGAATCACTTTCATTGAAAGGGGTTGCCAAGCTTCCAAAAAACTGCGAGTTTCCTGAAATCTCAGCAAACATTTTTTCACAAAAACTTGATGATACTTCCATTTAATGATCAGAACACCAATCCACTTGGCTCACCAAATTTCGTTCTTCTAGGTTAAACCGTTCCTTTGCAGTAACCGTTTTCATGTTTAGGTTTCACTCTGTTTTCTCCTATATGAATACATGTAGTTGGAACTCTAAATCAAACACGGTTTGTGCTAGCTCTTTCAAACTTGGCACAATAATGTAGTTCCAAGTTCTATCGCTATGGTTTGTGTCCTATTGAAGTAGCCCCAAGCAGAGACTGACGAGAATCACTTTCGTTGAAAGGGATTGCCAAGCTTCCAGAAAACTGCGAGTTTCCTTAAATATCAGCAAACATTTTTTCACCCAATCATGATTATACTTGCAGGTAATGATCTGTACACGAATCCCACTTGGCTCACCAAATTTCGTTCTTCTAGGTTAAACCGTTCCTTTGCAGTAACCGTTTTCATGTTTAGGTTTCACTCTGTTTTCTCCTATGTGGATACATGTTGTTGGAACTCTAAATCAAACACGGTTTGTGCTAGCTCTTTGAAACTTGGCACAATAATGTAGTTCCAAGTTCTATCGCTGCGGTTTTTGTCCTATTGAAGTAGGCCCAAGCAGAGACTGACGAGAATCACTTTCATTGAAAGGGGTTGCCAAGCATCCAAAAAACTACGAGTTTCCGGAAATCTCAGCAAACATTTTTTTCGCTCAATCTTGATGATACTTGCAGGTAATCATCATTACACCAATCCCATTGGCTCACCAAATTTCGTTTTTCTAGATTAAACCGTTCCTTTGCAGGAACCGTTTTCATGTTTAGGTTTCACTATGTTTTCTCCTATATGGATACATGTAGTTGCAACTCTAAATCAAACACGGTTTGTGCAAGCTCTTTGAAACTTGGCACAATAATATAGTTCCAAGTTCTATCGCTATGGTTTGTGTCCAATTGATGTAGCCCCAAGCAGAGACTGACGAGAATCACTTTTATTGAAAGGGGTTGCCAAGCTTCCATAAAGTACGAGTTTCCGGAAATCTCAGCAAACATTTTTTCACCCAATCTTGATGATGCTTCCATTCAATGATCAGCCCGCCAATCCCACTAGGCTCACCAAATTTCGTTCTTCTAGGTTAAACCGTTCCTTTGCAGAAACCGTTTTCATGTTAGGTTTCACTCTGTTTTCTCCTATATGGATACATGTATTTGGAACTCTAAATCAAACAGGGTTTGTGCTAGCTCTTTGAAACTTGGCACAATAATGTAGTTGCAAATTCTATCGCTATGGTTTGTGTCCTATTGAAGAAGCCCCAAGCAGAGACTGACGAGAATCACTTTCACTGAAAGGGGTTGCAACGCTTCCAAAAACTACGAGATTCCGGAAATCTCAGCAAACATTTTTTCACCCAATCTTGATGATACTTCCGTTTATTGATCAGCCCACCAATCCCACTTGGCTCACCAAATTTCGTTCTTCTAGGTTAAACCGTTCCTTTGCAGTAACCGTTTTCATGTTTAGGTTTCACTCTGTTTTCTCCTATATGGATACATGTAGTTGGAACTCTAAATCAAACACGGTTTGTGCAAGCTCTTTGAAACTTGGCATAATAATATAGTTCCAAGTTCTATCGCTATGGTTCGTGTCCTATTGAAGTAGCCCCAAGCAGAGACTGACGAGAATCACTTTCATTGAAAGGGGTTGCCAAGCTTCCATAAAGTACGCGTTTCCGAAAATCTCAACAAACATTTTTTCACCCAATCTTGATGATGCTTCCATTTAATGATCAGCTCGCCAATCACACTTGGCTCACCAAAATTCATTCTTCTAGGTTAAACCGTTCCTTTGCAGTAACCGTTTTCATGTTTAGGTTTCTCTCTGTTTTCTCCTATGTGGATACATGTTGTGGAACTCTATATCAAACACGGTTTGAGCTAGCTCTTTGAAACTTGGCACAAAAATGTAGTTCCAAGTTCTCTCGCTATGGTTTGTGTCCTATTGAAGTGGCCCAAGCAGAGGCTGACGAGAATCACTTTCACTGAAAGGGGTTGCCAAGCTTCCAAAAAACGAGAAGTTTCCTGAAATCTCAGCAAACATTTTTTCACCCAATCATGATGATACTTGCAGGTAATGATAAGTACACCAATTCCACTTGGCTCACCAAATTTCGTTCTTCTAGGTTAAACAGTTCCTTTGCAGTAACCGTTTTCATGTTTAGGTTTCACTCTGTTTTCTCCTATATGAATACATGTAGTTGGAACTCTAAATCAATCAAGGTTTGTGCTAGCTCTTTGAAACTTGGCAAAATAATGTAGTTCCAAGGTTTATCAGAAGGTTTGTGTCCTATTGAAGAAGCCCCAAGCAGAGACTGACGAGAATTACTTTCATTGAAAGGGGTTGCCAAGCATCAAAAAAGTACGAGTTTCCGGAAATCTCAGCAAATATTTTTTAACCCAATCTTGATGATACTTCCATTTAATGATCAGCCCACCAATCACACTTGGCTCACCAAATTTCGTTCTTCTAGGTAAAAACTTTCCTTTGCAGTAACCGTTTTCATGTTTAGTTTTCACTCTGTTTTCTCCTATATGGATACACGTAGTTGCAATTGTAAATCAAACACGGTTTGTGCTAGCTCTTTGAAACTTGGCACAATAATGTAGTTCCAAGTTCTATCACTATGGTTTTTGTCCTATTAACGTAGCCCCAAGCAGAGACTGACGAGAATCACTTTCATTGAAAGGGGTTGCCAAACTTCCAAAAAACAACGAGGTTCTTGAAATCTCAGCAAAAATTTTTTTCACCCAATCTTGATGATATTTACAGGTAGTGATCAGTACACGAATCCCACTTGGCTCACCAAATTTCGTTCTTCTAGGTTAAACCGTTCCTTTGCAGTAACCGTTTTCATGTTTAGGTTTCAATCTATTTTCTCCTATGTGGATACATGTTGTTGGAACTCTAAATCAAACACGGTTTGTACTAGCTCTTTCAAACTTGGCACAATAATGTAGTTCCAAGTTCTATTGCTATGGTTTGTGTCCTATTGAAGTAGACCCAAGCAGATACTGACGAGAATCACTTTCATTGAAAGGGGTTGCCAAGCTTAAAAAAAAATACCAGAAACCAGAAATCTCAGCAAACATTTTTTCACCCAATCTTGATGATACTTCCGTTTATTGATCAGCCCACCAATCCCACTTGGCTCACCAAATTTCGTTCTTCTAGGTTAAACCGTTCCTTTGCAGTAACCGTTTTCATGTTTAGGTTCCACTCTGTTTTCTCCTATGTGGATACATGTTGTTGGAACTCTAAATCAAACGCGGTTTGTGCTAGCTCTTTGAAACTTGGCACAATAATGTAGTTCCAAGTTCTATCGCTACGGATTGTGTCCTATTGAAGTAGGCCCAAGCAGAGACTGACGAGAGTCACGTTCATTGAAAGGGGTTGCCAAGCTTCCAAAAAACTACGAGTTTCCGGAAATCTCAGCAAACATTTTTTCAAACAATCTTGATTATACTTGCAGGTAATGATCAGCCCACCAATTCCACTTGGCTTACCAAATTTCGTTCTTCTAGGTTAAACCGTTCCTTTGCAGTAACCGTTTTCATGTTTAGGTTTCACTCTATTTTCTCCTGTATGGATACATGTAGTTGGAACTCTAAATCAAACACGGTTTGTGCTAGCACTTTGAAAGTTGGCACAATACTGTAGTTCCAAATTCTATCGCTATGGATTCTGTCCTATTGAAGTAGCCCCAAGCAGAGACTGACGAGAATCACTTTCATTGAAAGGGGTTGCCAAGCTTCCAAAAAACTACGAGTTTCCGGAAATCTCAGCAAACATTTTTTCACCCAATCTTGATGATACTTGCAGGTAATGATCAGTACACCAATCCCACTTGGCTCACCAAATTTCGTTCTGTATGTTAAACCGTTCCTTTGCAGTAACCGTTTTCATGTTTAGGTTTCACTGTTTTCTCCTATATGGATACATGTAGTTGCAACTCTTAATCAAACACGGTTTGTGCTAGCTCTATGAAACTTGGCACAATAATGTAGTTCCAAGTTCTATCGTTATGTTTTGTGTCCTATTGAAGTAGCCCCAAGCAGAGACTGACGAGAATCACTTTCATTGAAAGGGGTTGACAAGCTTACAAAAAACTACGAGTTTCCTGAAATCTCAGCAAACATTTTTTTCACAAAATCTTGATGATACTTCCATTTAATGATCAGAACACCAATCGCACTTGGCTCACCAAATTTCGTTCTTCTAGGTTAAACCGTTCCTTTGCAGTAACCGTTTTCATGTTTAGGTTTCACTCTATTTTCTCCTGTATGGATACATGTAGTTGGAACTCTAAATCAAACACGGTTTGTGCTAGCTCTTTGAAACTTGGCACAATAATGTAGTTCAAAGTTCTATCGCTATGGATTGTGTCCTATTGAAGTAGCCCCAAACAGAGACTGACGAGAATCACTTTCATTGAAAGGGGTTGCCAAGCTTCCAAAAAACTACGAGTTTCCGGAAATCTCAGCAAACATTTTTTCACCCAATCTTGATGATACTTGCAGGTAATGATCAGTACACCAATCCCACTTGGCTCACCAAATTTCGTTCTTCTAGGTTAAACCGTTCCTTTGCAGTAACCGTTTTCATGTTTAGGTTTCACTCTGTTTTCTCCTATGTGGATACATGTTGTTGGAACTCTAAATCAAACACGGTTTGTGCTAGCTCTTTGAAACTTTGCACAATAATGTAGTTCCAAGTTCTATCGCTATGGTTTGTGTTCTATTGAAGTAGGCCCAAGCAGAGACTGACGAGAATACTTTCATTGAAAGGGGTTGCCAAGTTTCCAAAAAACTACGAGTTTCCGGAAATCTCAGCAAACATTTTTTCACCCAATCTTGATGATACTTGCAGGTAATGATCAGTACACCAATCTCATTGGCTCACCAAATTTCGTTTTTCTAGGTTAAACCGTTTCTTTGCAGTAACCGTTTCCATGTTTAGGTTTCACTCTGTTTTCTCCTATATGGATACATGTAGTTGGAACTCTAAATCAAACACGGTTTGTGCAAGCTCTTTGAAACTTGGCATAATAATACATTCCAAGTTCTATCGCTATGGTTCATGTCCTATTGAAGTAGCCCCAAGCAGAGACTGACGAGAATCACTTTCATTGAAAGGGGTTGCCAAGCTTCCAAAAAACGACGAGTTTCCGGAAATCTCAGCAAACATTTTTTCACCCAATCTTGATGATACTTGCACGTAATGATCAGTACACCAATCCCACTTGGCTCACCAAATTTCGTTCTTCTAGGTTAAACCGTTCCTTTGAAGTAACCGTTTTCATGATAGGTTTCACTCTGTTTTCTCCTATATGGATACATGTATTTGGAACTCTAACTCAAACACGGTTTGTGCTAGCTCTTTGAAACGTGGCACAATAATGTAGTTCCAAGTTCTATCGCTATTGTTTGTGTCCTATTGAAGTAGCCCCAAGCAGAAACTGACGAGAATCACTTTCATTGAAATGGGTTGCCAAGCTTCCAAAAAACTGCGAGTTTCCTGAAATCTCAGCAAACATTTTTTCACCCAATATTGATGATACTTGCAGGTAGTGATCAGTACACCCATCCCACTTGGCTCACCAAATTTCGTACTTCTAGGTTAAACCGTTCCTTTGCAGTGTCAGTTTTCATGTTTACGTTTCACTCTGTTTTTTCCTATATGGATACATGTAGTTGGAACTCTAAATCAAACATGGTTTGGGCTAGCTCTTTGAAACTTGTCACAATAATGTAGTTCCAAGTTCTATCGCTATGGTTTGTGTCCTATTGAAGTAGCCCCAAGCAGAGACTGACGAGAATCACTTTCATTGAAAGGGGTTGCCAAGCTTCCAAAAAACTGCGAGTTTCCTGAAATCTCAGCAAACATTTTCACCCAATCTTGATGATACTTGCAGGTAGTGATCAGTACACGAATTCCACTTCTCTCACCAAATTTCGTTCTTCTAGGTTAATCCGTTCCTTTGCAGTAACCGTTTTCATGTTTAGGTTTCACTCTGTTTTCTCCTATATGGATACATGTAGTTGGAACTCTAAATCAAACACGGTTTGTGCAAGCTATTTGAAACTTGGCATAATAATATAGTTCCAAGTTCTATCGCTATGGTTCGTGTCCTATTGAAGTAGCTCCAAGCAGAGACTGACGAGAATCCCTTTCATTGAAAGGGGTTGCCAAGCTTCCATAAAGTACGAGTTTCCGAAAATCTCAACAAACATTTTTTAACCCAATCTTGATGATGCTTCCATTTAATGATCAGCCCGCCAGTCCCACTTGGCTCACCAAATTTCGTTCTTCTAGGTTAAACCATTCCTTTGCAGAAACGGTTTTCATGTTTAGGTTTCACTCTGTTTTCTCCTATATAGATACATGTTGTGGAACTCTATATCAAACACGGTTTGAGCTAGCTCTTTGAAACTTGGCACAAAAATGTAGTTCCAAGTTCTTTCGCTATGGTTTGTGTCCTATTGAAGTGGCCCAAGCAGAGGCTGACGAGAATCACTTTCATTGAAAGGGGTTGCCAAGCTTCCAAAAAACGACGAGTTTCCGAAAATCTCAGCAAACATTTTTTCACCCAATCTTGATGATACTTGCACGTAATGATCAGTACACCAATCCCACTTGGCTCACCAAATTTCGTTCTTCTAGGTTAAACCGTTCCTTTGCAGTAACCGTTTTCATGTTAGGTTTCACTCTGTTTTCTCCTATATGGATACATGTATTTGGAACTCTAAATCAAACACGGTTTGTGCTAGCTCTTTGAAACGTGGCACAATAATGTAGTTCCAAGTTCTATCGCTATTGTTTGTGTCCTATTGAAGTAGCCCCAAGCAGAAACTGACGAGAATCTCTTTCATTGAAAGGGGTTGCCAAGCTTCCAAAAAACTGCGAGTTTCCTGAAATCTCAGCAAACATTTTTTCACCCAATATTGATGATACTTGCAGGTAGTGATCAGTACACCCATCCCACTTGGCTCACCAAATTTCGTACTTCTAGGTTAAACCGTTCCTTTGCAGTAACCGTTTTCATGTTTAGGTTTCACTCTGTTTTCTCCTATGTGGATATATGTAGTTGGAACTCTAAATCAAACACGGTTTGTGCAAGCTCTTTGAAACTTGGCACAATAATGTAGTTCCAAGTTCTATCGATATGGTTTGTGTCCTATTGAAGAAGCCCCAAGCAGAGACTGACGAGAATCACTTTCATTAAAAGGGGTTGCAACGCTTCCAAAAAGTATGAGTTTCCGAAAATCTCAGCAAACATTTTTTCATCCAATCTTGATTATACTTGCAGGTAATGATCAGCCCACCAATTCCCCTTGGCTTACCAAATTTCGTTCTTCTAGGTTAAACCGTTCCTTTGCAGTAACCGTTTTCATGTTTAGGTTTCACTCTATTTTCTCCTATATGGATACATGTAGTTGGAACTCTAAATCAAACACGGTTTGTGCTAGCTCTTTGAAACTTGGCACAATAATGTAGTTCCAAGTTCTGTCGGTATGTTTTGTGTCCTATTGAAGTAGCCCCAAGCAGAGGCTGACTAGAATCACTTTCATTGAAAGGGGTTGCCAAGCTTCCAAAAAACTACGAGTTTCCGGAAATCTCAGCAAACATTTTTTCACCCAATCTTGATGATACTTGCAGGTAATGATCAGTACACCAATCCCACTAGGCTCACCAAATTTCGTTCTTCTAGGTTAAACCGTTCCTTTGCAGAAACCGTTTTCATGTTTAGGTTTAACTCTGTTTTCTCCTATATGGATACATGTAGTTGCAACTCTAAATCAAACACGGTTTTTGCTAGCTCTTTGAAACTTGGCACAATAATGTAGTTCCAAGTTCTATCGCTATGGTTTGTGTCCTATTGAAGTAGCCCCAAGCAGAAACTGACGAGAATCACTTTCATTGAAAGGGGTTGCCAAGCTTCCAAAAAACAACGAGTTTCCTGAAATCTCAGCAAACATTTTTTCACCCAATCTGGATGATACTTGCAGGTAGTGATCAGTACACGAATCCCACTTGGCTCACCAAATTTCGTTCTTCTAGGTTAAACCGTTCCTTTGCAGTAACCATTTTCATGTTTAGGTTTCACTCTGTTTTCTCCTATATGAAAACATGTCGTTGGAACTCGAAATCAAACACGGTTTGTGCAAGCTCTTTGAAACTTGGCACAATAATGTAGTTCCAAGTTCTATCGCTTTGGTTTGTGTCCTATTGAAGTAGCCCCAAGCAGAGACTGACGAGAATCACTTTTATTGAAAGGGGTTGCCAAGCTTCCAGAAAGTACGAGTTTCCAGAAATCTCAGCAAACATTTTTTCACCGAATCTTGATGATAATGCAGGTAATGATCAGTACACCAATCCCAGTTTGCTCACCAAATTTCGTTCTTCTTGGTTAAACCGTTCCTTTGCATTAACCGTTTTCAAGTTTAGGTTTCACTCTGTTTTCTCCTATGTGGATACATGTTGTTGGAAATCTAAATCAAACACGGTTTGAGCTAGCTCTTTGAAACTTGGCACAATAATGTGTTCCAAGTTCTATCGCTATTGTTTGTGTCCTATTGAAGTATCCCCAAGCAGAGACTGACGAGAATCACTTTCATTGAAAGGGGTTGCCAAGCTTCCCAAAAACTGCGAGTTTCCTGAAATCTCAGCAAACATTTTTTCACCCAATCTTGATGATACTTGCATTTAATGATCAGTACACCAATCCCATTGGCTCACAAAATTTCGTTTTTCTAGGTTAAACCGTTCCATTGCAGTTACCGTTTTCATGTTTAGGTTTCACTCTGTTTTCTCCTATATGGATACATGTAGTTGGAACTCGAAATCAAACACGGTTTGTTCAAGCTCTTTGAAACATTGCACAATAATGTAGTTCCAAGTTCTATCGCTATGGTTTTTGTCCTATTGAAGAAGCCCCAAGCAGAGACTGACGAGAATCACTTTCATTGAAAGGCGTTGCCAAGAGTCCAAAAGTATGAGTTTCCGGATATCTCAGCAAACATTTTTTCACCCAATCTTGATCATACTTCCATTTAATGATCAGCCCACGAAACCCACTTGGCTCACCAAATTTCGTTCTTCTAGGTTAAACCGTTCCTTTGCAGTAACCGTTTACATGTTTAGGTTTCACTCTGTTTTCTCTTATATGGATACATGTAGTTGGAACTCTAAATCAAACACGGTTTGTGCTAGCTCTTTGAAACTTGGTACAATAATGTAGTTCCAAGTTCTATCGCTATGGTTTATGTCCCATTGAAGAAGCCCCAAGCAGAGACTGAGGAGAATCACTTTCATTGAAAGGGGTTGCCAAGCTTCCAAAAAACAACGAGTTTCCTGAAATCTCAGCAAACATTTTTTCACCCAATCTTGATGATACTTGCAGGTAATGATCAGTACACCAATCCCGCTTGGATCACCAAATTTCTTTCTTCTAGGTTAAACCGTTCCTTTGCAGTAACCGTTTTCATGTTTAGGTTTCACTCTGTTTTCTCCTATATGAATACATGTAGTTGGAAATATAAATCAAACACGGTTTGTGCAAGCTCTTTGAAACTTTGCACAATAATGTGTTCCAAGTTCTATCGCTATGGTTTGTGTCCTATTGAAGTAGCCCCAAGCAGAGACTGACGAGAATCACTTTCATTGAAAGGGGTTGCCAAGCTTCCAAAAAACTACGAGTTTCCGGAAATCTCAGCAAACATTTTTTCACCCAATCTTGATGATCCTTGCAGGTAATGATCAGTACACCAATCCCACTTGGGTCACCAAATTTCGTTCTTCTACTTTAAACCGTTCCTTTGCAGTAACCGTTTTCATGTTTAGGTTTCACTCTGTTTTCTCCTATATGGATACATTTAGTTGGAACTCTAAATCAAACACGGTTTTTGCAATCTCTTTAAAACTTGGCAAATAATGTAGTTCCAAGTTCTATCGCTATGGTTTGTGTCCTATTGAAGTAGCCCCAAGCAGAGACTGACGAGAATCACTTTCATTGAAATGGGTTGCCAAGCTTCCTAAAAACTACGAGAAACCGGAAATCTCAGCAAACATTTTCACCCAATCTTGATGATACTTGCAGGTAGTGATCAGTACACGAGTCCCACTTGGCTCACCAAATTACGTTCTTCTAGGTTAAACCGTTCCTTTGCAGTAACCGTTTTCATGTTTAGGTTTCACTCTGTTTTCTCCTATATAGATACATATAGTTGGAACTCGAAATCAAACACGGTTTGTGCAAGCTCTTTGAAACTTGGCAAAATAATGTTGTTCCAAGTTCTATCGCTATGGTTTGTGTCCTATTGAAGTATCCCCAAGCTGAGACTGACGAGAATCACTTTCATTGAAAGGGGTTGCCAAGCTTCCAGAAAACTGCGAGTTTCCTGAATTCTCAGCAAACATTTTTTCACCCAATCATGATGATACTTGCATGAAATGATCAGTACACCAATCCCACGTGGCTCACCAAATTTCGTTCTTCTAGGTTAAACCGTTCCTTTGCAGTCACCGTTTTCATGTTTAGATTTCAGTCTGTTTTCTCCTGTATGGATACATGTAGTTGCAACTCTAAATCAAACACGGTTTGTGCTAGCCCTTTGAAACTTGGCACAATAATGTAGTTCCAAGTTCTCTCACTATGCTTTGTGTCCTATTGAAGTAGCCCCAAGTAGAGACTGACGAGAATCACTTTCATTGAAAGGGGTTTCCAAGCTTCCAAAAAACTGCGAGTTTCAGGAAATCTCAGCAAACATTTTTTCACCCAATCTTGATGATATTTCCACTTGATGATCAGTACACCAATCCCACTTGACTCACCAAATTTCGTTCTCTAGTTTAAACCGTTCCTTTGCAGTAACCTTTTTCATGTTTAGGTTTCACTGTTTTCTCCTATATGGATACATGTTGTTGGAACTTTAAATCAACCACGGTTTGTGCTAGCTCTATGAAACGTGGCACTATAATGTAGTTCCAAGTTCTATCGCTATGGTTTGTGTCCTATTAAAGTAGCCCCAAGCAGAGACTGACGAGACTCACTTTCATTGAAAGGGGTTGCCAAGCTCCCAGAAACCTGCGAGTTTCCTGAAATCTCAGCAAATATTTTTTCACCCAATCTTGATGATACTTGCAGGTAATGATCAGTACACCAATCCCATTGGCTCACAAAATTTCGTTTTTCTAGGTTAAACCGTTCCTTTGCAGTTACCGTTTTCATGTTTAGGTTTCACTCTGTTTTCTCCTATATGGATACATGTAGTTGGAACTCGAAATCAAACACGGTTTGTTCAAGCTCTTTGAAACTTTGCACAATAATGTAGTTCCAAGTTCTATCGCTATGGTTTTTGTCCTATTGAAGAAGCCCCAAGCAGAGACTGACGAGAATCACTTTCATTGAAAGGGGTTGCCAAGCTTCCAAAAAGTACGAGTTTCCGGAAATCTCAGCAAATATATTTTCACCCAATCTTGAGGATACTTCCATTTAATGATCATCCCACCAATCCCACTTGGCTCACCAAATTTCGTTCTGTAGGTTAAACAGTTCCTTTGCAGTAACCGTTTTCATGTTTAGGTATCACTCTGTTTTCTCCTATGTGGATACATGTTGTTGGAACTCTAAATCAAACACGGTTTGTACTAGCTCTTTCAAACTTGGCACAATAATGTAGTTCCAAGTTCTATCGCTATGGTTTGTGTCCTATTGAAGTAGCCCCAAGCAGAGACTGACGATAATCACTTTCATTGAAACGGGTTGCCAAGCTTCCAAAAAACTGCGAGTTTCCTGAAATCTCAGCAAACATTTTTTCACCCAATCTTGATGATACTTCCATTTAATGATCAGTACACCAATCCCACTTGGGTCACCAAATTTCTTTCTTCTAGGTTCAACTGTTCCTTTGCAGTAACCGTTTTCATGTTTAGGTTTCACTCTGTTTTCTCCTATATGGATACATGTAGTTGGAACTCTAAATCAAACACGGTTTGTGCTAGCTCTTTGAAACTTGGCACAATAATATAGTTCCAAGTTCTATCGCTATGATTTGTGTCCCATTGAAGAAGCCCCAAGCAAAGACTGACGAGAATCACTTTCATTGAAAGGGGTTGCCAAGCTTCCAAAAAACTGCGAGTTTCCTGAAATCTCAGCAAACATTTTTTCACCCAATCTTGATGATACTTGCAGGTAATGATCAGTACACCAATCCCACTTGGCTCACCAAATTTCGTTCTTCTAGGTTAAACCGTTCCTTTGCAGTAACCGTTTTCATGTTTAGGTTTCACTCTGTTTTCTCCTATATGGATACATGTATTTGGAACTCTAAATCAAACACAGTTTGTGCTAGCTCTTTGAAACTTGGCACAATAATATAGTTCCAAGTTCCATCGCTATGGTTTGTGTCCTATTGAAGTAGCCCCAAGCAGAGACTGACGAGAATCACTTTCATTGAAAGGGGTTGCCAAGCTTCCAAAAAGTACGAATTTCCGGAAATCTCAGCAAACATTTTTTCACCCAATCTTGATGATACTTCCATTTAATGATCAGGCCACCAATCCCACTTGGCTCACCAAATTTCATTCTTCTAGGTTAAACCGTTCCTTTGTAGTAACCGTTTTCATGTTTAGGTTTCACTCTGTTTTCTTCTCTATGGATACATGTAGTTGGAACTCTAAATCAAACACGGTTTTTGCTAGCTCTTTGAAACTTTGCACAATTATGTAGTTCCAAGTTCTATCGCTATGGTTTGTGTCCAATTGAAGTAGGCCCAAGCAGAGACTGACGAGAATCACTTTCATTGAAAGAGTTTGCGAAGCTTCTAAAAAACATACGAGTCCTGAAATCTCAGCAAACATTTTTTCACAAAATCTTGGTGATACTTCCATTTAATGATCAGTACACCAATCCCGCTTGGCTCACCAAATTTCGTTCTTCTAGGTTAAACCGTTCCTTTGCAGTAACCGTTTTCATGTTTAGGTTTCACTCTGTTTTCTCCTCTATGGATACATGTAGTTGGAACTCTAAATCAAACACGGTTTGTGCTAGCTCTTTGAAACTTGGCACAATTATGTAGTTCCAAGTTCTATCGCTATGGTTTGTGTCCTATAGAAGTAGGCCCAAGCAGAGACTGACGACAATCACGTTCATTGAAAGGGGTTGCCAAGCTTCTAAAAAACTACGAGTCCTGAAATCTCAGCAAACATTTTTTCACAAAATCTTGGTGATACTTCCATTTAATGATCAAAACACCAATCCCACTTGGCTCACCAAATTTCGTTCTTCTAGGTTAAACCGTTCCTTTGCAGTAACCGTTTTCATGTTTAGGTTTCACTCTGTTTTCTCCTATATGGATACATGTAGTTGGAACTCGAAATCAATCACGGTTTGTGCAAGCTCTTTGAAACTTGGCACAATCATGTAGTTCCAAGTTCTATCGCTATGGTTTGTGTCCTACTGAAGTAGGCCCCAAGCAGAGACTGACGAGAATCACTTTCATTGAAAGGGGTTGCCAAGCTTCCAAAAAATTGCGAGTTTCCTGAAATCTAAGCAAACCTTTTTTTACCCAATCTTGATGATAATTGAAGGTAGTTATCAGAACACCCATCCCACTTGGCTCACCAAATTTCGTTCTTCTAGGTTAAACCGTTCCTTTGCAGTAACAGTTTTCATGTTTAGGTTTCACTCTGTTTTCTCCTAAATGGATACATGTATTTGGAACTCTAAATCAAACACAGTTTCTGCTAGCTCTTTGAAACTTGGCCCAATAATGTAGTTCCAAGTTCTATCGCTATGGTTTGTGTCCTATTGAAGAAGCCCCAAGCAGAGACTGACGAATATCACTTCATTGAAAGGGGTTGCAACACTTCCAAAAAGTACGAGTTTCCGGAAATCTCAGCAAACATTTTTTCACCCAATCTTTATGATACTTCCATTTAATGATCAGGCCACCAATTCCACTTGGCTCACCAAATTTCGTTCTTCTAGGTTAAACCGATCCTTTGCAGTAACCGTTTTCATGTTTAGGTTTCTCTCTGTTTTCTCCTAAAGGATTCATGTAGTTGGAACTCTAAATCAAACACGGTTTGTGCTAGCTCTTTGAAACTTGGCACAATAATGTAGTTCCAAGATCTATCACTATGGTTTGTGTCGTATTGAAGTTGGCCCAAGCAGAGACTGACGAGAATCACTTTCATTGAAAGCGGTTGCCAAGCTTCTAAAAAACTATGAGTTTCCTGAAATCTCAGCAAACATTTTTTCACAAAATCTTGACGATACTTCCATTTGTTGATCAGAACACCAATCCCACTTGGCTCACCAAATTTCGTTCTTCTAGGTTAAACCGATCCTTTGCAGTAACCGTTTTCATGTTTAGGTTTCACTCTGTTTTCTCCTATATGGATACATGTAGTTGGAACTCTAAATCAAACACAGTTTGTGCTAGCTCTTTGAAACGTGGACAATAATGTAGTTCCAAATTCTATCGCTATGGATTGTGTCCTATTTAAGTAGCCCCAAGCAGAGAATGACGAGAATCACTTTCATTGAAAGGGGTTGCCAAGCTTTCCAAAAAAGTACGAGTTTCCGGAAATCTCAGCAAACATTTTTTCACCCAATCTTGATGATACTTGCAGGTAATGATCAGTACACCAATCCCACTTGGCTCACCAAATTTCGTTTTGTAGGTTAAACCGTTCCTTTGCAGTAACCGTTTTCATGTTTACGTTTCACTGTTTTCTCCTATATGGATACATGTAGTTTAACTCTTAATCAAACACGGTTTGTGCTAGCTCTATGAAATTTGGCACAATAATGTAGTTCCAAGTTCTATCGCTGTGTTTTGTGTCCTATTGAAGTAGCCCCAAGCAGAGACTGACGAGAATCACTTTCATTGAAAGGGGTTGCCAAGCTTACAAGAAACTACGAGTTTCCTGAAATCTCAGCAAACATTTTTTCACAAAAACTGGATGATACTTCCATTTAATGATCAGAACACCAATCGCACTTGGCTCACCAAATTTCGTTCTTCTAGGTTAAACCGTTCCTTTGCAGTAACCGTTTTCATGTTTAGGTTTCACTCTATTTTCTCCTATATGGATACATGTAGTTGGAACTCTAAATCAAACACGGTTTGTGCTAGCTCTTTGAAACTTGGCACAATAATGTAGTTCCAAGTTCTATCGCTATAGTTTGTGTCCTATTGAAGTAGATACAAGCAGAGACTGACGAGAATCACTTTCATTGAAAGGGGTTGCCAAGCTTCTAAAAAACTACGAGTCCTGAAATCTCAGCAAATATTTTTTCACAAAATCTTGGTGATACTTCCATTTAATGATCAAAACACCAATCCCACTTGGCTCACCAAATTTCGTTCTTCTAGGTTAAACCGTTCCTTTGCAGTAACCGTTTTCATGTTTAGGTTTCACTCTGTTTTCTCCTATATGGATACATGTAGTTGGAACTCGAAATCAATCACGGTTTGTGCAAGCTCTTTGAAACTTGGCACAATAATGTAGTTCCAAGTTCTATCGCTATGGTTTGTGTCCTATTGAAGAAGCCCCAAGCAGAGACTGAAGAGAATCACTTCATTGAAAGGGGTTGCAACACTTCCAAAAAGTACGAGTTTCCGGAAATCTCAGCAAACATTTTTTCACCCAATATTGATGATACTTCCATTTAATGATCAGGCCACCAATCCCACTTGGCTCACCAAATTTCGTTCTTCTAGGTTAAACCGATCCTTTGCAGTAACCGTTTTCATGTTTAGGTTTCACTCTGTTTTCTCCTATATGGATACACGTAGTTGGAACTCTAAATCAAACACGGTTTGTGCTAGCTCTTTGAAACTTGGCACAATAATGTAGTTCCAAGTTCTATCACTGTGGTTTGTGTCGTATTGAAGTAGGCCCAAGCAGAGACTGACGAGAATCACTTTCATTGAAAGGGGTTGCCAAGCTTTCAAAAAAGTACGAGTTTCCGGAAATCTCAGCAAACATTTTTTCACCCAATCTTGATGATACTTGCAGGTAATGATCAGTACACCAATCCCACTTGGCTCACCAAATTTCGTTTTGTAGGTTAAACCGTTCCTTTGCAGTAACCGTTTTCATGTTTACGTTTCACTGTTTTCTCCTATATGGATACATGTAGTTGGAACTCTTAATCAAACACGGTTTGTGCTAGCTCTATGAAATTTGGCACAATAATGTAGTTCCAAGTTCTATCGCTGTGTTTTGTGTCCTATTGAAGTAGCCCCAAGCAGAGACTGACGAGAATCACTTTCATTGAAAGGGGTTGCCAAGCTTACAAGAAACTACGAGTTTCCTGAAATCTCAGCAAACATTTTTTCACAAAAACTGGATGATACTTCCATTTAATGATCAGAACACCAATCGCACTTGGCTCACCAAATTTCGTTCTTCTAGGTTAAACCGTTCCTTTGCAGTAACCGTTTTCATGTTTAGGTTTCACTCTGTTTTCTCCTATATGGATACATGTAGTTGGAACTCTAAATCAAACACGGTTTGTGCTAGCTCTTTGAAACTTGGCCCAATAATGTAGTTCCAAGTTCTATCGCTATGGTTTGTGTCCTATTGAAGTAGGCCCAAGCAGAGACTGACGAGAATCACTTTCATTGAAAGGCGTTGCCAGGTTTCCAAATAACTACGAGTTTCCGGAAATCTCAGCAAACATTTTTTCACCCAATCTTGATGATACTTGCAGGTAATGATCAGTACACCAAACCCATTGGCTCACCAAATTTCATTATTCTAGGTTAAACCGTTACTTTGCAGTAACCGTTTTCATGTTTAGGTTTCAATCTGTTTTCTCCTATATGGATACATGTAGTTGGAACTCTAAATCAAACACGGTTTGTGCAAGCTCTTTGAAACTTGGCAAAATAATGTAGTTCCAAGTTCTATCACAATAGTTTGTGTTCTATTGAAGTAGGCCCAAGCAGAGGCTGACGAGAATCACTTTCATTGAAAGGGGTTGCCAAGCTTCCAAAAAAGTACGAGTTTCTGGAAATCTCAGCAAACATTTTTTCACCCAATCTTGATGATACTTGCAGGTAATGATCAGTACACCAATCCCACTTGGCTCACCAAATTTCGTTCTGTAGGTTAAACCGTTCCTTTGCAGTAACCGTTTTCATGTTTAGGTTTCACTGTTTTCTCCTATATGGATACATGTAGTTGGAACTCTTAATCAAACACGGTTTGTGCTAGCTCTATGAAACTTGGCACAATAATGTAGTTCCAAGTTCTATCGCTATGTTTTGTGTCCTATTGAAGTAGCCCCAAGCAGAGACTGACGAGAATCACTTTCATTGAAAGGGGTTGCCAAGCTTACAAAAAACTACGAGTTTCCTGAAATCTCAGCAAACATTTTTTTTTACAAAATCATGATGATACTTCCATTTAATGATCAGAACACCAATCGCACTTGGCTCACCAAATTTCGTTCTTCTAGGTTAAACCGTTCCTTTGCAGTAACCGTTTTCATGTTTAGGTTTCACTCTATTTTCTCCTTATGGATACATGTAGTTGGAACTCTAAATCAAACACGGTTTGTGCTAGCTCTTTGAAACTTGGCAAAATAATGTAGTTCCAAGTTCTATCGCTATGGATTGTGTCCTATTGAAGTAGCCCCAAGCAGAGACTGACGAGAATCACTTTCATTGAAAGGGGTTGCCAAGCTTCCAAAAAACTACGAGTTTCCGGAAATCTCAGCAAACATTTTTTCACCCAATCTTGATGATACTTGCAGGTAATGATCAGTACACAAATCCCACTTGGCTCACCAAATTTCGTTCTTCTAGGTTAAACCGTTCCTTTGCAGTAACCGTTTTCATGTTTAGGTTTCACTCTGTTTTCTCCTATGTGGATACATGTTGTTGGAACTCTAAATCAAACACGGTTTTTGCTAGCTCTTTGAAACTTGGTACAATATTGTAGTTCCAAGTTCTATCGCTATGGTTTGTGTCCTATTGAAGTAGGCCCAAGCAGAGACTGACGAGAATACTTTCATTGAAAGGGGTTGCCAAGTTTCCAAAAAACTACGAGTTTCCGGAAATCACAGCAAACATTTTTTCACCCAATCTTGATGATACTTGCAGGTAATGATCAGTACACCAATCCCATTGGCTCACCAAATTTCGTTTTTCTAGGTTAAACCGTTCCTTTGCAGGAATGGTTTTCATGTTTAGGTTTCACTCTGTTTTCTCCTATGTGGATACATGTTGTGGAACTTTATATCAAACACGGTTTGAGCTAGCTCTTTGAAACTTGGCACAATAATGTAGTTCCAAGTTCTATCGCTATGGTTTGTGTCCTATTGAAGTGGCCCAAGCAGAGGCTGACGAGAATCACTTTCATTGAAAGGGGTTGCCAAGCTTCCAAAAAACGACGAGTTTCCGGAAATCTCAGCAAACATTTTTTCACCCAATCTTGATGATATTTGCACGTAATGATCATCCCACCAATCCCACTTGGCTCACCAAATTTCGTTCTTCTAGGTTAAACCGTTCCTTTGCAGTAACCGTTTTCATGTTAGGTTTCACTCTGTTTTCTCCTATATGGATACATGTATTTGGAACTCTAAATCAAACACGGTTTGTACTAGCTCTTTGAAACTTGGCAAAATAATGTAGTTTCAAGTTCTATCGCTATGGTTTGTGTCCTATTGAAGTAGCCCCAAGCAGAGACTGACGAGAATCACTTTCATTGAAAGGGGTTGCCAAGCTTCCAAAAAGTACGAATTTCCGGAAATCTCAGCAAACATTTTTTCACCCAATCTTGATGATACTTCCATTTAATGATCAGCCCACCAATCCCACTTGGCTCACCAAATTTCATTCTTCTAGGTTAAACCGTTCCTTTGCAGTAACCGTTTTCATGTTTAGGTTTCACTGTGTTTTCTCCTCTATGAATACATGTAGTTGGAACTCTAAATCAAACACGGTTTGTGCTAGCTCTTTGAAACTTGGCACAATTATGTAGTTCCAAGTTCTATCGCTATGGTTTGTGTCCTATTGAAGTAGGACCAAGCAGAGACTGACGAGAATCACTTTCATTGAAAGGGGTTGCCAAGCTTCTAAAAAACTACGAGTCCTGAAATCTCAGCAAACATTTTTTCACAAAATCTTGGTGATACTCCATTCAATGATGAAAACACCAATCCCACTTGGCTCACCAAATTTCGTTCTTCTAGGTTAAACCGTTCCTTTGCAGTAACCGTTTTCATGTTTAGGTTTCACTCTGTTTTCTCCTATATGGATACATGTAGTTGGAACTCGAAATCAATCACGGTTTGTGCAAGCTCTTTGAAACTTGGCACAATCATGTAGTTCCAAGATCTATCGCTATGGTTTGTGTCCTATTGAAGTAGGCCCCAAGCAGAGACTGACGAGAATCACTTTCATTGAAAGGGGTTGCCAAGCTTCCAAAAAATTGCGAGTTTCCTGAAATCTAAGCAAACCTTTTTTTACCCAATCTTGATGATAATTGAAGGTAGTTTTCAGAACACCCATCCAACTTGGCTCACCAAATTTCGTTCTTCTTGGTTAAACCGTTCCTTTGCAGTAACAGTTTTCATGTTTAGGTTTCACTCTGTTTTCTCCTATATTGATACATGTCGTTGGAACTCTAAATCAAACACAGTTTCTGCTAGCTCTTTGAAACTTGGCCCAATAATGTAGTTCCAAGTACTATCGCTATGGTTTGTGTCCTATTGAAGAAGCCCAAGCAGCGACTGACGAGAATCACTTCATTGAAAGGGGTTGCAACACTTCCAAAAAGTACGAGTTTCCTGAAATCTAAGCAAACATTTTTTCACCCAATCTTGATGATGCTTCCATTTAATGATCACCTCGCCAATTCCACTTGGCTCACCAAATTTCGTTCTTCTAGGTTAAACCGTTCCTTTGCAGTAACCGTTTTCATGTTTAGGTTTCACTCTGTTTTCTCCTATATGGATACACGTAGTTGGAACTCTAAATCAAACACGGTTTGTGCTAGCTCTTTGAAACTTGGCACAATAATGTAGTTCCAAGTTCTATCACTATGGTTTGTGTCGTATTGAAGTAGGCCCAAGCAGAGACTGACGAGAATCACTTTCATTGAAAGGGGTTGCCAAGCTTTCAAAAAAGTACGAGTTTCCGGAAATCTCAGCAAACATTTTTTCACCCAATCTTGATGATACTTGCAGGATATGATCAGTACACCAATCCCACTTGGCTCACCAAATTTCGTTTTGTAGGTTAAACCGTTCCTTTGCAGTAACCGTTTTCATGTTTACGTTTCACTGTTTTCTCCTATATGGATACATGTAGTTGGAAGTCTTAATCAAACACGGTTTGTGCTAGCTCTTTGAAACTTGGCAAAATAATGTAGTTCCAAGTTCTATCGCTATGGATTGTGTCCTATTGAAGAAGCCCCAAGCAGCGACTGACGAGAATCACTTCATTGAAAGGGGTTGCAACACTTCCAAAAAGTACGAGTTTCCTAAAATCTCAGCAAACATTTTTTCACCCAATCTTGATGATACTTGCAGGTAATGATCAGTACACCAATCCCACTTGGCTCACCAAATTTCGTTTTGTAGGTTAAACCGTTCCTTAGCAGTAACCGTTTTCATGTTTACGTTTCATTGTTTTCTCCTATATGGATACATGTAGTTGGAACTCTTAATCAAACACGGTTTGTGATAGCTCTATGAAATTTGGCACAATAATGTAGTTCCAAGTTCTATCGCTGTGTTTTGTGTCCTATTGAAGTAGCCCCAAGCAGAGACTGACGAGAATCACTTTCATTGAAAGGGGTTGCCAAGCTTACAAGAAACTACGAGTTTCCTGAAATCTCAGCAAACATTTTTTCACAAAATCTTGATGATACTTCCATTTAATGATCAGAACACCAATCGCACTTGGCTCACCAAATTTCGTTCTTCTAGGTTAAACCGTTCCTTTGCAGTAACCGTTTTCATGTTTAGGTTTCACTCTATTTTCTCCTATATGGATACATGTATTTGGAACTGTAAATCAAACACGGTTTGTGCTAGCTCTTTGAAACTTGGCACAATAATGTAGTTCCAAGTTCTATCGCTATAGTTTGTGTCCTATTGAAGTAGCCACAAGCAGAGACTGACGAGAATCCCTTTCATTGAAAGGGGTTGCCAAGCTTCCAAAAAACTACGAGTTTCCGGAAATCTCAGCAAACATTTTTTCACCCAATCTTGATGATACTTGCAGGTAATGATCAGTACACAAATCCCACTTGGCTCACCAAATTTCGTTCTTCTAGGTTAAACCGTTCCTTTGCAGTAACCGTTTTCATGTTTAGGTTTCACTCTGTTTTCTCCTATGTGGATACATGTTGTTGGAACTCTAAATCAAACACGGTTTGTGCTAGCTCTTTGAAACTTGGCACAATAATGTAGTTCCAAGTTCTATCGCTATGGTTTGTGTCCTATTGAAGTAGGCCCAAGCGGAGACTGACGAGAATCACTTTCATTGAAAGGGGTTGCCAAGTTTCCAAATAACTACGAGTTTCCGGAAATCTCAGCAAACATTTTTTCACCCTATCTTGATGATACTTGCAGGTAATGATCAGTACACCAATCCCATTGGCTCACCAAATTTCGTTTTTCTAGGTTAAACCTTTCCTTTGCAGTAACCGTTTTCATGTTTAGGTTTCACTCTGTTTTCTCCTATATGGATACATGTAGTTGGAACTCTAAATCAAACACGGTTTGTGCAAGCTCTTTGAAACTTGGCAAAATAATGTAGTTCCAAGTTCTACCGCTATGGTTTGTGTTCTATTGAAGTAGCCCCAAGCAGAGACTGACGAGAATCACTTTCATTGAAAGGGGTTGCCAAGCTTCCAGAAAACTGCGAGTTTCCTGAAATCTCAGCAAATATTTTTTCACCAAAACATGATGATACTTGCAGGTAATGATCAGTACACCAATCCCACTAGGCTCACCAAATTTCTTTCTTCTAGGTTAAACCGTTCCTTTTCAGTAACCGTTTTCATGTTTAGGTTTCACTCTGTTTTCTCCTATATGGAAACATGTAGTTGGAACTCTAAATCAAACACGGTTTGTGCTAGCTCTTTGAAACTTGGCACAATAATGTAATTCCAAGTTCTATCGCTATGGTTTGTGTCCTATTGAAGTAGCCCGAAGCAGAGACTGACGAGAATCACTTTCATTGAAAGGGGTTGCCAAGCTTCCAAAAAAGTACGAGTTTCCGGAAATCTCAGCAAACATTTTTTCACCCAATCTTGATGATACTTGCAGGTAATGATCAGTACACCAATCCCAATTGGCTCACCAAATTTCGTTCTGTAGGTTAAACCGTTCCTTTGCAGTAACCGTTTTCATGTTTCGGTTTCACTGTTTTCTCCTATATGGATACATGTAGTTGGAACTCTTAATCAAACACGGTTTGTGCTATCTCTATGAAACTTGGCACAATAATGTAGTTCCAAGTTCTATCGCTATGTTCTGTGTCCTATTGAAGTAGCCCCAAGCAGAGACTGACGAGAATCACTTTAATTGAAAGGGGTTGCCAAGCTTACAAAAAACTACGAGTTTCCTGAAATCTCAGCAAACATTTTTTTTTACAAAATCTTGATGATACTTCCATTTAATGATCAGAACACCAATCGCACTTGGCTCACCAAATTTCGTACTTCTAGGTTAAACCGTTCCTTTGCAGTAACCGTTTTCATGTTTAGGTTTCACTCTATTTTCTCCTGTATGGATACATGTAGTTGGAACTCTAAATCAAACACGGTTTGTGCTAGCTCTTTGAAACTTGGCAACATAATGTAGTTCCAAGTTCTATCGCTATGGATTGTGTCCTATTGAAGTAGCCCCAAGCAGAGACTGACGAGAATCACTTTCATTGAAAGGGGTTGCCAAGCTTCCAAAAAACTACGAGTTTCCGGAAATCTCAGCAAACATTTTTTCAACCAATCTTGATGATACTTGCAGGTAATGATCAGTACACCAATCCCACTTGGCTCACCAAATTTCGTTCTTCTAGGTTAAACCGTTCCTTTGCAGTAACCGTTTTCATGTTTAGGTTTCACTCTGTTTTCTCCTATGTGGATACATGTTTTTGGAACTCTAAATCAAACACGGTTTGTGCTAGCTCTTTGAAACTTGGTACAATATTGTAGTTCCAAGTTCTATCGCTATGGTTTGTGTCCTATTGAAGTAGGCCCAAGCAGAGACTGACGAGAATACTTTCATTGAAAGGGGTTGCCAAGTTTCCAAAAAACTACGAGTTTCCGGAAATCTCAGCAAACATTTTTTCACCCAATCTTGATGATACTTGCAGGTAATGATCAGTACACCAATCCCATTGGCTCACCAAATTTCGTTTTTCTAGGTTAAACCGTTCCTTTGCAGTAATGGTTTTCATGTTTAGGTTTCACTCTGTTTTCTCCTATGTGGATACATTTGTGGAACTCTATATCAAACACGGTTTGAGCTAGCTCTTTGAAACTTGGCACAAAAATGTAGGTCCAAGTTCTATCGCTATGGTTTGTGTCCTATTGAAGTGGCCCAAGCAGAGGCTGACGAGAATCACTTTCATTGAAAGGGGTTGCCAAGCTTCCAAAAAACGACGAGTTTCCGGAAATCTCAGCAAACATTTTTTCACCCAATCTTGATGATACTTGCACGTAATGATCAGTACACCAATCCCACTTGGCTCACCAAATTTCGTTCTTCTAGGTTAAACCGTTCCTTTGCAGTAACCATTTTCATGTTAGGTTTCTCTCTGTTTTCTCCTATATGGATACATGTATTTGGAACTCTAAATCAAACACGGTTTGTGCTAGCTCTTTGAAACGTGGCACAATAATGTAGTTCCAAGTTCTATCGCTATGGTTTGTGTCCTATTGAAGTAGCCCCAAGCAGAAACTGACGAGAATCACTTTCATTGAAAGGGGTTGCCAAGCTTCCAAAAAAGTGTGAGTTTCCTGAAATCTCAGCAAACATTTTTTCACCCAATCTTGATGATACTTGCAGGTAGTGATCAGTACACCCATCCCACTTGGCTCACCAAATTTCGTACTTCTAGGTTAAACCGTTCCTTTGCAGTAACAGTTTTCATGTTTACGTTTCACTCTGCTTTCTCCTATATGGATACATATAGTTGGAACTCTAAATCAAACACGGTTTGTGCTAGCTATTTGAAACTTGGCACAATAATGTAGTTCCAAGTTCTATCGCTATTGTGTGTGTCCTATTGAAGTAGCCCCAAGCAGAGACTGACGAGAATCACTTTCATTGAAAGGGGTTGCCAAGCTTCCAAAAAACTGCGAGTTTCCTGAAATCTCAGCAAACATTTTCACCCAATCTTGATGATACTTGCAGGTAGTCATCAGTACACGAATCCCACTTGTCTCACCAAATTTCGTTCTTCTAGGTTAAACCGTTCTTTTGCAGTAACCGTTTTCATGGTTAGGTTTCACTCTGTTTTCTCCTATATGGATGCATGTATTTGCAACTCTAAATCAAACACGGTTTGTGCTAGCTCTTTGAAACTTGGCAAAATAATGTAGTTTCAAGTTCTATCGGTATGGTTTGTGTCCTATTGAAGTAGCCCCAAGCAGAGACTGACGAGAATCACTTTCATTGAAAGGGGTTGCCAAGCTTCCAAAAAGTACGAATTTCCGGAAATGTCAGCAAACATTTTTTCACCCAATCTTGATGATACTTCCATTTAATGATCAGCCCACCAATCCCACTTGGCTCACCAAATTTCATTCTTCTAGGTTAAACCGTTCCTTTGCAGTAACCGTTTTCATGTTTAGGTTTCACTCTGTTTTCTCCTATGTGGATACATGTTTTTGGCACTCTAAATCAAACACGGTTAGTGCTAGCTCTTTGAAACTTGGCACAATAATGTAGTTCCAAGTTCTATCGCTATGGTTTGTGTCATGTTGAAGTAGGCGCCAAGCAGAGACTGAAGAGAATCACATTTATTGAAAGGGGTTGCCAAGCTTCCAGAAAGTACGAGTTTCCGGAAATCTCAGCAAACATGTTTTCACCCAATCTTGATGATGCTTCCATTTAATGATCACCTCGCCAATCCCACTTGGCTCACCAAATTTCTTTCTTCTAGGTTAAACCGTTCCTTTGCAGTAAGCGTTTTCATGTTTAGGTTTCTCTCTGTTTTCTCCTATATGGATACATGTATTTGGAACACTAAATCAAACACGGTTTGTTCAAGCTCTTTGAAACTTGGCACAATAATGGAGTTCCAAATTCTATCGCTATGGTTTGTGTCCTATTGAAGTAACCCCAAGCAGAGACTGACGAGAATCACTTTCATTGAAAGGGGTTGCCAAGCTTCCAAAAAACTGCGAGTTTCCTGAAATCTCAGCAAACATTTTTTCACAAAATCTTGGTGATACTTCCATTTAATGATCAAAACACCAATCCCACTTGGCTCACCAAATTTCGTTCTTCTAGGTTAAACCGTTCCTTTGCAGTAACCGTTTTCATGTTTAGGTTTCACTCTGTTTTCTCCTATATGGATACATGTAGTTGGAACTCGAAATCAATCACGGTTTGTGCAATCTCTTTGAAACTTGGCACAATCATGTAGTTCCAAGATCTATCGCTATGGTTTGTGTCCTATTGAAGTAGGCCCCAAGCAGAGACTGACGAGAATCACTTTCATTGAAAGGGGTTGTCAAGCTTCCAAAAAATTGCGAGTTTCCTGAAATCTAAGCAAACCTTTTTTTACCCAATCTTGATGATAATTGAAGGTAGTTATCAGAACACCCATCCCACTTGGCTCACCAAATTTCGTTCTTCTAGGTTAAACCGTTCCTTTGCAGTAACAGTGTTCATGTTTAGGTTTCACTCTGTTTTCTCCTATATTGATACATGTCGTTGTAACTCTAAATCAAACACATTTTCTGCTAGCTCTTTGAAACTTGGGCAAATAATGTAGTTCCAAGTACTATTGCTATGGTTTGTGTCCTATTGAAGAAGCCCCAAGCAGCGACTGACGAGAATCACTTCATTGAAAGGGGTTGCAACACTTCCAAAAAGTACGAGTTTCCTGAAATCTCAGCAAACATTTTTTCACCCAATCTTGATGATACTTGCAGGTAATGATCAGTACACCAATCCCATGGCTCACCAAATTTCGTTTTGTAGGTTAAACCGTTCCTTTGCAGTAACCGTTTTCATGTTTACGTTTCATTGTTTTCTCCTATATGGATACATGTAGTTGGAACTCTTAATCAAACACGGTTTGTGATAGCTCTATGAAATTTGGCACAATAATGTAGTTCCAAGTTCTATCGCTGTGTTTTGTGTCCTATTGAAGTAGCCCCAAGCAGAGACTGACGAGAATCACTTTCATTGAAAGGGGTTGCCAAGCTTACAAGAAACTACGAGTTTCCTGAAATCTCAGGAAACATTTTTTCACAAAATCTTGATGATACTTCCATTTAATGATCAGAACACCAATCGCACTTGGCTCACCAAATTTCGTTCTTCTAGGTTAAACCGTTCCTTTGCAGTAACCGTTTTCATGTTTAGGTTTCACTCTAATTTCTCCTATATGGATACATGTATTTGGAACTCTAAATCAAACACGGTTTGTGCTAGCTCTTTGAAACTTGGCACAATAATGTAGTTCCAAGTTCTATCGCTATAGTTTGTGTCCTATTGAAGTAGCCACAAGCAGAGACTGACGAGAATCCCTTTCATTGAAAAGGGTTGCCAAGCTTCCAAAAAACTACGAGTTTCCGGAAATCTCAGCAAACATTTTTTCACCCAATCTTGATGATACTTGCAGGTAATGATCAGTACACAAATCCCACTTGGCTCACCAAATTTCGTTCTTCTAGGTTAAACCGTTCCTTTGCAGTAACCGTTTTCATGTTTAGGTTTCACTCTGTTTTCTCCTATGTGGATACATGTTTTTGGAACTCTAAATCAAACACGGTTTGTGCTAGCTCTTTGAAACTTGGCACAATAATGTAGTTCCAAGTTCTATCGCTATGGTTTGTGTCCTGTTGAAGTAGGCCCAAGCGGAGACTGACGAGAATCACTTTCATTGAAAGGGGTTGCAAGTTTCCAAATAACTACGAGTTTCCTGAAATCTCAGCAAACATTTTTTCACCCTATCTTGATGATACTTGCAGGTAATGATCAGTACACCAATCCCATTGGCTCACCAAATTTCGTTTTTCTAGGTTAAACCTTTCCTTTGCAGTAACCGTTTTCATGTTTAGGTTTCACTCTGTTTTCTCCTATATGGATACATGTAGTTGGAACTCTAAATCAAACACGGTTTGTGCAAGCTCTTTGAAACTTGGCAAAATAATGTAGTTCCAAGTTCTACCGCTATGGTTTGTGTTCTATTGAAGTAGCCCCAAGCAGAGACTGACGAGAATCACTTTCATTGAAAGGGGTTGCCAAGCTTCCAGAAAACTGCGAGTTTCCTGAAATCTCAGCAAACATTTTTTCACCAAAACATGATGATACTTGCAGGTAATGATCAGTACACCCATCCCACTTGGCTCACCAAATTTCTTTCTTCTAGGTTAAACCGTTCCTTTTCAGTAACCGTTTTCATGTTTAGGTTTCACTCTGTTTTCTCCTATGTGGATACATGTTGTTGGCACTCTAAATCAAACACGGTTTGTGCTAGCTCTTTGAAATTTGGCACAATAATGTAGTTCCAAGTTCTATCACTATGGTTTGTGTCCTATTGAAGTAGCCCCAAGCAGAGACTGACGAGAATCACTTTCATTGAAAGGGGTTGCCAAGGTTCCCAAAAACTACGAGTTTCCTGAAATCTCAGCAAACATTTTTTCACCCAATCTTGATGATAATTGCAGGTAATGATCAGTACACCAATCCTAGTTGGCTCACCAAATTTCGTTATTCTAGGTTAAACCGTTCCTTTGTAGTAACCGTTTTCAAGTTTAGGTTTCACTCTATTTTCTCCTATATGGATACATGTTGTTGGAAATCTAAATCAAACACGTTTTGTGCTAGCTCTTTGAAACTTGGCACAATAATGTAGTTCCAAGTTCTATCGCTATGGTTTGTGTCCTATTGAAGTAGCCCCACGCAGAGACTGACGAGAATCACTTTCAATGAAAGGGGTTGCCAAGCTTCCAAAAAACAACGAGTTTCCTGAAATCTCAGCAAACATTTTTTCACCAAATCTTGATGATACTTGCAGGTTGTGATCAGTACACGAATCCCACTTGGCTCACCAAATTTCGTTCTTGTAGGTTACACCGTTCCTTTGCAGTAACAGTTTTCATGTTTAGGATTCACTCTGTTTTCTTCTTTGTGGATACATGTAGTTGGAACTCGAAATCAATCACGGTTTGTGCAAGCTCTTTGAAACTTGGCACAATCATGTAGTTCCAAGTTCTATCGCTATGGTTTGTGTCCTATTGAAGAAACCCCAAGCAGAGACTGACGAGAATCACTTTCATTGAAAGGGGTTGCCAAGCTTCCAAAAAATTGCGAGTTTCCTGAAATCTAAGCAAACCTTTTTTTACCCAATCTTGATGATAATTGAAGGTAGTTATCAGAACACCCATCCCACTTGGCTCACCAAATTTCGTTCTTCTAGGTTAAACCGTTCCTTTGCAGTAACAGTTTTCATGTTTAGGTTTCACTCTGTTTTCTCCTAAATGGATACATGTATTTGGAACTCTAAATCAAACACAGTTTCTGCTAGCTCTTTGAAAATTGGCCCAGTAATGTAGTTCCAAGTTCTATTTCTATGGTTTGTGTCCTATTGAAGTAGGCCCAAGCAAGACTGAGGAGAATCACTTAAATTGAAAGGGGTTGCCAAGCTTCCAAAAACTGCGAGTTTCCTGAAATCTCAGCAAACATTTTCACCCAATCTTGACGATACTTGCAGGTAGTGATCACTACACGAATCCCACTTGGCTCACCAAATTTCGTTTTTCTAGGTTAAACCGTTCCTTTGCAGTAACCGTTTTCATGTTTAGGTTTCTCTCTGTTTTCTCCTATATGGATACATGTAGTTGGAACTCTAAATCAAACACGGTTTGTGCAAGCTCTTTGAAACTTGGCATAATAATATAGTTCCAAGTTCTATCGCTATGGTTCGTGTCCTATTGAAGTAGCCCCAAGCAGAGACTGACGAGAATCACTTTCATTGAAAGGGGTTGTCAAGCTTCCATAAAGTACGAGTTTCCGAAAATCTCAACAAACATTTTTTTCACCCAATCTTGATGATGCTTCCATTTAATGATCAGCACGCCAATCCCACTTGGCTCACCAATTTCGTTCTTCTAGGTTAAACCGTTCCTTTGCAGTAACCGTTTTCATGTTTAGGTTTCACTCTGTTTTCTCCTATGTGGATACAGGTTGTGGAACTCTATATCAAACACGGTTTGAGCTAGCTCTTTGAAACTTGGCACAAAAATGTAGTTCCAAGTTCTATCGCTATGGTTTGTGTCCTATTGAAGTGGCCCAAGCAGAGGCTGACGAGAATCACTTTCATTGAAAGGGGTTGCCAAGCTTCCAAAAAACGACGAGTTTCCAGAAATCTCAGCAAACATTTTTTCACCCAATCTTGATGATACTTGCAGGTAGTGATCAGTACACCCATCCCACTTGGCTCACCAAATTTCGTTCTTCTAGGTTAAACCGTTCCTTTGCAGAAACAGTTTTCATGTTTACGTTTCACTCTGTTTTATCCTATATGGATACATGTATTTGGAACTCTAAATCAAACATGGTTTGTGCTAGCTCTTTGAAACGTGGCACAATAATGTAGTTCCAAGTTCTATCGCTATGGTTTGTGTCCTATTGAAGGAGCCCCAAGCAGAAACTGATGAGAATCACTTTCATTGAAAGGGGTTGCCAAGCTTCCAGAAAACTGCGAGTTTCCTTAAATCTCAGCAAACATTTTTTCACCCAAACATGATGATACTTGCAGGTAATGATCAGTACACCAATCCCACTTGGCTCACCAAATTTCGTTCTTCTAGGTTAAACCGTTCCTTTGCAGTAACCGTTTTCATGTTTAGGTTTCACTCTGTTTTCTCCTATATGGAAACATGTAGTTGGAACTCTAAATCAAACACGGTTTGTGCTAGCTCTTTGAAACTTGGCTCAATAATGTAATTCCAAGTTCTATCGCTATGGTTTGTGTCCTATTGAAGTAGCCCCAAGCAGAGACTGACGAGAATCAGTTTCATTGAAAGAGGTTGCAACGCTTCCAAAAAGTATGACTTTCCGGAAATCTCAGCAAACATTTTTTCACCCATTCTTGATTATACTTGCAGGTAATGATCAGCCCACCAATTCCACTTGGCTTACCAAATTTCGTTCTTCTAGGTTAAACCGTTCCTTTGCAGTAACCGTTTCCATGTTTAGGTTTCACTCTATTTTCTCCTATGTGGATACATGTTGTTGGAACTCTAAATCAAACACGGTTTGTGCTACCACTTTGAAACTTGGCACAATAATGTAGTTCCAAATTCTATTGCTATGGATTGTGTCCTATTGAAGTAGCCCCAAGCAGAGACTGACGAGAATCACTTTCATTGAAAGGGGTTGCCAAGCTTCCAAAAAAGTACGAGTTTCCGGAAATCTCAGCAAACATTTTTTCACCCAATCTTGATGATACTTGCAGATAATGATCAGTACACCAATCCCACTTGGCTCACCAAATTTCGTTCTGTAGGTTAAACCGTTCCTTTGCAGTAATCGTTTTCATGTTTAGGTTTCACTGTTTTCTCCTATATGGATACATGTACTTGGAACTCTTAATCAAACACGGTTTGTGCTAGCTCTATGAAACTTGGCACAATAATGTAGTTCCAAGTTCTATCGCTATGTTTTGTGTCCTATTGAAGTAGCCCCAAGCAGAGACTGACGAGAATCACTTTCATTGAAAGGGGTTGCCAAGCTTACAAAAAAGGACGAGTTTCCGGAAATCTCAGCAAACATTTTTTTCACAAAATCCTGATGATACTTCCATTTAATGATCAGAACACCAATCGCATTTGGCTCACCAAATTTCGTTCTTCTAGGTTAAACCGTTCCTTTGCAGTAACCGTTTTCATGTTTAGGTTTCACTCTGTTTTCTCCTATATGGATACATGTAGTTGGAACTCTAAATCAAACACGGTTTGTGCAAGCTCTTTGAAACTTGGCATAATAATATAGTTCCAAGTTCTATCGCTATGGTTCGTGTCCTATTGAAGTAGCCCGAAGCAGAGACTGACGAGAATCACTTTCATTGAAAGGGGTTGCCAAGCTTCCAAAAAGTACGAGTTTCCTGAAATCTCAGCAAACATTTTTTCACCAAATCTTGATGATACTTGCAGGTTGTGATCAGTACACGAATCCCACTTGGCTCACCAAATTTCGTTCTTGTAGGTTACACCGTTCCTTTGCAGTAACAGTTTTCATGTTTAGGATTCACTCTGTTTTCTTCTTTGTGGATACATGTAGTTGGAACTCGAAATCAATCACGGTTTGTGCAAGCTCTTTGAAACTTGGCACAATCATGTAGTTCCAAGTTCTATCGCTATGGTTTGTGTCCTATTGAAGAAACCCCAAGCAGAGACTGACGAGAATCACTTTCATTGAAAGGGGTTGCCAAGCTTCCAAAAAATTGCGAGTTTCCTGAAATCTAAGCAAACCTTTTTTTACCCAATCTTGATGATAATTGAAGGTAGTTATCAGAACACCCATCCCACTTGGCTCACCAAATTTCGTTCTTCTAGGTTAAACCGTTCCTTTGCAGTAACAGTTTTCATGTTTAGGTTTCACTCTGTTTTCTCCTAAATGGATACATGTATTTGGAACTCTAAATCAAACACAGTTTCTGCTAGCTCTTTGAAAATTGGCCCAGTAATGTAGTTCCAAGTTCTATTTCTATGGTTTGTGTCCTATTGAAGTAGGCCCAAGCAAGACTGAGGAGAATCACTTAAATTGAAAGGGGTTGCCAAGCTTCCAAAAACTGCGAGTTTCCTGAAATCTCAGCAAACATTTTCACCCAATCTTGACGATACTTGCAGGTAGTGATCACTACACGAATCCCACTTGGCTCACCAAATTTCGTTTTTCTAGGTTAAACCGTTCCTTTGCAGTAACCGTTTTCATGTTTAGGTTTCTCTCTGTTTTCTCCTATATGGATACATGTAGTTGGAACTCTAAATCAAACACGGTTTGTGCAAGCTCTTTGAAACTTGGCATAATAATATAGTTCCAAGTTCTATCGCTATGGTTCGTGTCCTATTGAAGTAGCCCCAAGCAGAGACTGACGAGAATCACTTTCATTGAAAGGGGTTGTCAAGCTTCCATAAAGTACGAGTTTCCGAAAATCTCAACAAACATTTTTTTCACCCAATCTTGATGATGCTTCCATTTAATGATCAGCACGCCAATCCCACTTGGCTCACCAATTTCGTTCTTCTAGGTTAAACCGTTCCTTTGCAGTAACCGTTTTCATGTTTAGGTTTCACTCTGTTTTCTCCTATGTGGATACAGGTTGTGGAACTCTATATCAAACACGGTTTGAGCTAGCTCTTTGAAACTTGGCACAAAAATGTAGTTCCAAGTTCTATCGCTATGGTTTGTGTCCTATTGAAGTGGCCCAAGCAGAGGCTGACGAGAATCACTTTCATTGAAAGGGGTTGCCAAGCTTCCAAAAAACGACGAGTTTCCAGAAATCTCAGCAAACATTTTTTCACCCAATCTTGATGATACTTGCAGGTAGTGATCAGTACACCCATCCCACTTGGCTCACCAAATTTCGTTCTTCTAGGTTAAACCGTTCCTTTGCAGAAACAGTTTTCATGTTTACGTTTCACTCTGTTTTATCCTATATGGATACATGTATTTGGAACTCTAAATCAAACATGGTTTGTGCTAGCTCTTTGAAACGTGGCACAATAATGTAGTTCCAAGTTCTATCGCTATGGTTTGTGTCCTATTGAAGGAGCCCCAAGCAGAAACTGATGAGAATCACTTTCATTGAAAGGGGTTGCCAAGCTTCCAGAAAACTGCGAGTTTCCTTAAATCTCAGCAAACATTTTTTCACCCAAACATGATGATACTTGCAGGTAATGATCAGTACACCAATCCCACTTGGCTCACCAAATTTCGTTCTTCTAGGTTAAACCGTTCCTTTGCAGTAACCGTTTTCATGTTTAGGTTTCACTCTGTTTTCTCCTATATGGAAACATGTAGTTGGAACTCTAAATCAAACACGGTTTGTGCTAGCTCTTTGAAACTTGGCTCAATAATGTAATTCCAAGTTCTATCGCTATGGTTTGTGTCCTATTGAAGTAGCCCCAAGCAGAGACTGACGAGAATCAGTTTCATTGAAAGAGGTTGCAACGCTTCCAAAAAGTATGACTTTCCGGAAATCTCAGCAAACATTTTTTCACCCATTCTTGATTATACTTGCAGGTAATGATCAGCCCACCAATTCCACTTGGCTTACCAAATTTCGTTCTTCTAGGTTAAACCGTTCCTTTGCAGTAACCGTTTCCATGTTTAGGTTTCACTCTATTTTCTCCTATGTGGATACATGTTGTTGGAACTCTAAATCAAACACGGTTTGTGCTACCACTTTGAAACTTGGCACAATAATGTAGTTCCAAATTCTATTGCTATGGATTGTGTCCTATTGAAGTAGCCCCAAGCAGAGACTGACGAGAATCACTTTCATTGAAAGGGGTTGCCAAGCTTCCAAAAAAGTACGAGTTTCCGGAAATCTCAGCAAACATTTTTTCACCCAATCTTGATGATACTTGCAGATAATGATCAGTACACCAATCCCACTTGGCTCACCAAATTTCGTTCTGTAGGTTAAACCGTTCCTTTGCAGTAATCGTTTTCATGTTTAGGTTTCACTGTTTTCTCCTATATGGATACATGTACTTGGAATTCTTAATCAAACACGGTTTGTGCTAGCTCTATGAAACTTGGCACAATAATGTAGTTCCAAGTTCTATCGCTATGTTTTGTGTCCTATTGAAGTAGCCCCAAGCAGAGACTGACGAGAATCACTTTCATTGAAAGGGGTTGCCAAGCTTACAAAAAAGGACGAGTTTCCGGAAATCTCAGCAAACATTTTTTTCACAAAATCCTGATGATACTTCCATTTAATGATCAGAACACCAATCGCATTTGGCTCACCAAATTTCGTTCTTCTAGGTTAAACCGTTCCTTTGCAGTAACCGTTTTCATGTTTAGGTTTCACTCTGTTTTCTCCTATATGGATACATGTAGTTGGAACTCTAAATCAAACACGGTTTGTGCAAGCTCTTTGAAACTTGGCATAATAATATAGTTCCAAGTTCTATCGCTATGGTTCGTGTCCTATTGAAGTAGCCCGAAGCAGAGACTGACGAGAATCACTTTCATTGAAAGGGGTTGCCAAGCTTCCAAAAAGTACGAGTTTCCTGAAATCTCAGCAAACATTTTTTCACCCAATCTTGATGATACTTGCAGGTAGTGATCAGTACACGAATCCCAGTTGGCTCACAAAATTTCATTCTTCTATGTTAAACCGTTCCTTTGCAGTAACCGTTTTCATGATTAGGTTTCACTCTGTTTTCTATTATATGGATACATGTAGTTGGAACTCTAAATCAAACACGGTTTGTGCTAGCTCTTTGAAACTTGGTACAACAATTTAGTTCCAAGTTCTATCGATATGGTTTGTGTCCTATTGAAGAAGCCCCAAGCAGAGACTGACGAGAATCACTTTCATTAAAGGGGTTGCAACGCTTCCAAAAAGTATGAGTTTCCGGAAATCTCAACAAACATTTTTTCATCCAATCTTGATTATACTTGCAGGTAATGATCAGCCCACCAATTCCACTTGGCTTACCAAATTTCGTTCTTCTAGGTTAAACCGTTCCTTTGCATAACCGTTTTCATATTTAGGTTTAACTCTGTTTTCTCCTATATGGATACATGTAGTTGGAACTCTAAATCAAACAAGGTTTGTGCTAGCTCTTTGAAACTTGGCACAATAATGTAGTTCCAAGTTCTATCGCTATGGATTGTGTCCTATTGAAGTAGCCCCAAGCAGAAACTGACGAGAATCACTTTCATTGAAAGTGGTTGCCAAGCTTCCAAAAAACAACGAGTTTCCTGAAATCTCAGCAAACATTTTTTCACAAAATCTTGATGATACTTCCATTTCATGAACAGAACACCAGTCCCACTTGGCTCACCAAATTTCGTTCTTCTAGGTTAAACCGTTCCTTTGCAGTAACCGTTTTCATGTTTAGGTTTCACTCTGTTTTCTCCTTTATGGATACATGTAGTTGGAACTCTAAATCAACCATGGTTTGTGCTAGCTCTTTGAAACGTGGCACAATAATGTAGTTCCAAGTTGTATAGCTATGGTTTGTGTCCTATTGAAGTACCCCCAAGCAGAGACTGACGAGAATCACTTTCATTGAAAGGGGTTGCCAAGCTTCCAAAAAACTGCGAGTTTCCTGAAATCTCAGCAAGCATTTTTTCACCCAATCTTGATGATTCTTCCATTTAATGATCAGCCCACCAATCCCACTTGGCTCGCCAAATTTCATTCTTCTAGGTTAAACCGTTCCTTTGCAGTAACCGTTTTCATGCTTAGGTTTCACTCTGTTTTCTCCTATATGGATACATGTAGTTGGAACTCTAAATCAAACACGGTTTGTGCTAGCTCTTTGAAACTTGGCACAATAAAGTAGTTCCAAGTTCTATCGCTATATTTTGTGTCCTATTGAAGTAGCCCCAAGCAGAGACTGACGAGAATCACTTTCATTGAAAGGGGTTGCCAAGCTTCCAAAAAACTACGAGTTTCCTGAAATCTCAGCAAACATTTTTTCACCAATCTTGATGATACTTCCATTTAATGATCAGCCCACCAATCCCACTTTGCTCACCAAATTTCGTTCTTCTAGTTTAAACCGTTCCTTTGCAGTAACCGTCTTCATGTTTAGGTTTCACTCTGTTTTCTCCTATATGGATACATGTAGTTGGAACTCTAAATCAAACACGGTTTGTGCTAGCTCTTTGAAACTTGGCAAAATATTGTAGTTCCAAGTTCTATCGCTATGGTTTGTGTCCTATTGAAGTAGCCCCAAGCAGAGACTGACGAGAATCACTTTCATTGAAAGGGGTTGCCAAGCTTCCAAAAAACTGCGAGTTTCCTCAAATCTCAGCAAACATTTTTTCAGCCAATCTTGATGATACTTGCAGGTAATGATCATTACACCAATCGCACTTGGCTCACAAAATTTCGTTCATCTAGGTTAAACCATTCCTTTTCTGTAACCGTTTTCATGTTTAGGTTTCACTCTGTTTTCTCCTATATGGATACATGTAGTTGGAACTCTAAATCAAACATGGTTTGTGCAAGCTCTTTGAAACTTGGCACAATAATGTAGTTCCAAGTTCTTTCGCTATGGTTTGTGTCTTATTGAAGTAGCCCCAAGCAGAGACTGACGAGAATCACTTTCATTGAAAGGGGTTGCCAAGCTTCCAAAAAACTGCGAGTTTTCTGAAATCTCAGCAAACATTTTTTCACCCAATCTTGATGATACTTGCAGGTAATGATCAGTACACCAATCCCACTTGGATCACCAAATTTCATTCTTCTAGGTTAAACCGTTCCTTTGCAGTAACCGTTTTCATGTTTAGGTTTCACTCTGTTTTCTCCTATATGGATACAAGTCGTTGGAACTCGAAATCAAACACGGTTTGTGCAAGCTCTTTGAAACTTAGCACAATAATGTAGTTCCAAGTTCTATCGCTATGGTTTGTGTCCCATTGAAGAAGCCCCAAGCAGAGACCGACGAGAATCACTTTCATTGAAAGGGGTTGCCAAGCTTCCAAAAAACTACGAGTTTCCAGAAAACTCAGCAAACATTTTTTCACCCAATCTTGATGATACTTGCAGGTAATGATCAGTACACCAATCGCAGTTGGCTCACCAAATTTCATTCTTCTAGGTTAAACCGTTTCTTTGCAGTAACCGTTTTCATTTTTCGGTTTCACTCTGTTTTCTCCTATATGGATACATGTAGTTGGAACTCTAAATCAAACACGGTTTCTGCTAGCTCTTTGAAACTTGGCACAATAAAGTAGTTCCAAGTTCTATCGCTATATTTTGTGTCCTATTGAAGTAGCCCCAAGCAGAGACTGACGAGAATCACTTTCATTGAAAGGGGTTGCCAAGGTTCCAAAAAACTATGAGTTTCCTGAAATCTCAGCAAACATTTTTTCACCCATCTTGTTGATACTTCCATTTAATGATCAGCCCACCAATCCCACTTGGCTCACCAAATTTCGTTCTTCTAGGTTACACCGTTCCTTTGCAGTAACCGTTTTCATGTTTAGGTTTCACTCTGTTTTCTCCTATATGGATACATGTAGTTGGAACTCTAAATCAAACACGGTTTGTGCTAGCTCTTTGAAACATGGCACAATAATGTAGTTCCAAGTTCTATCACTATGGTTTGTGTCCTATTGAAGAAGCCCCAAGCAGAGACTGACGAGAATCACTTTCATTGAAAGGGGTTGCCAAGCTTCCAAAAAACTACGAGTGTCCGAAATTCTCAGCAAACATTTTTTCACCCAAAGTTGATGATTCTTGCAGGTAATGATGAGTACACCAATCCCACTTCGCTCACCAAATTTCGTTCTTCTAGGTTAAACCGTTCCTTTGCAGTAACCCTTTTCATTTTGAGGTTTCACTCTGTTTTCTCCTATATGGATACATGTAGTTGGAACTCTAAATCAAACACGGTTTGTGCTACTTCTTTGAAACTAGGCACAATAATGTAGTTCCAAGTTCTATGGCTATGGTGTGTGTCCTATTGAGGTAGCCCCAAGCAGATACTGACGACAATCACTTTCATTGAAAGGGGTTGCCAAGCTTCCAAAAAACTACGAGTTTCCTGTAATCTCAGCAAAACTTTTTTCACCCATCTTGATGATACTTCCATTTAATGATCAGAGAACCAATCCCACTTGGCTCACCAAATTTCGTTCTTCTAGGTTAAACCATTCTTTGCAGTAACCGTTTTCATGTTTAGGTTTCACTCTGTTTTCTCCTATATGTATACATGTAGTTGGAACTCTAAATCAAACACGGTTTGTGCTAGCTCTTTGAAACTTGGCACAAGAATGTAGTTCCAAGTTCTATCGCTATGGTTTGTGTCCTATTGAAGTAGCCCCAAACAGAGACTGACGAGAATCACTTTCATTGAAAGGGGATGCCAAGCTTCCAAAAAACTACGAGTTTCCTGAAATCTCAGCAAACATTTTTTCTCCCAATCTTGATGATATTGCAGGTATTGATCAGTATAGCAATCTCACTTGGCTCACCAAATTTCGTTCTTCTAGGTTAAACCGTTCCTTTGCAGTAACCGTTTTCATGCTTAGGTTTCACTCTGTTTTCTCCTATATGGATACATGTAGTTGGAACTCTAAATCAAACACGGTTTCTGCTAGCTCTTTGAAACTTGGCACAATAAAGTAGTTCCAAGTTCTATCGCTATATTTTGTGTCCTATTGAAGTAGCCCCAAGCAGAGACTGACGAGAATCACTTTCATTGAAAGGGGTTGCCAAGGTTCCAAAAAACTATGAGTTTCCTGAAATCTCAGCAAACATTTTTTCACCCATCTTGTTGATACTTCCATTTAATGATCAGCCCACCAATCCCACTTGGCTCACCAAATTTCGTTCTTCTAGGTTACACCGTTCCTTTGCAGTAACCGTTTTCATGTTTAGGTTTCACTCTGTTTTCTCCAATATGGATACATGTAGTTGGAACTCTAAATCAAACACGGTTTGTGCTAGCTCTTTGAAACATGGCACAATAATGTAGTTCCAAGTTCTATCACTATGGTTTGTGTCCTATTGAAGAAGCCCCAAGCAGAGACTGACGAGAATCACTTTCATTGAAAGGGGTTGCCAAGCTTCCAAAAAACTACGAGTGTCCGAAATTCTCAGCAAACATTTTTTCACCCAAAGTTGATGATTCTTGCAGGTAATGATGAGTACACCAATCCCACTTCGCTCACCAAATTTCGTTCTTCTAGGTTAAACCATTCTTTGCAGTAACCGTTTTCATGTTTAGGTTTCACTCTGTTTTCTCCTATATGGATACATGTAGTTGGAACTCTAAATGAAACACGGTTTGTGCTACTTCTTTGAAACTAGGCACAATAATGTAGTTCCAAGTTCTATGGCTATGGTGTGTGTCCTATTGAGGTAGCCCCAAGCAGATACTGACGACAATCACTTTCATTGAAAGGGGTTGCCAAGCTTCCAAAAAACTACGAGTTTCCTGTAATCTCAGCAAACCTTTTTTCACCCATCTTGATGATACTTCCATTTAATGATCAGAGAACCAATCCCACTTGGCTCACCAAATTTCGTTCTTCTAGGTTAAACCATTCTTTGCAGTAACCGTTTTCATGTTTAGGTTTCACTCTGTTTTCTCCTATATGTATACATGTAGTTGGAACTCTAAATCAAACACGGTTTGTGCTAGCTCTTTGAAACTTGGCACAAGAATGTAGTTCCAAGTTCTATCGCTATGGTTTGTGTCCTATTGAAGTAGCCCCAAACAGAGACTGACGAGAATCACTTTCATTGAAAGGGGATGCCAAGCTTCCAAAAAACTACGAGTTTCCTGAAATCTCAGCAAACATTTTTTCTCCCAATCTTGATGATATTGCAGGTATTGATCAGTATAGCAATCTCACTTGGCTCACCAAATTTCGTTCTTCTAGGTTAAACCGTTCCTTTGCAGTAACCGTTTTCATGCTTAGGTTTCACTCTGTTTTCTCCTATATGGATACATGTAGTTGGAACTCTAAATCAAACACGGTTTCCGCTAGCTCTTTGAAACTTGGCACAATAAAGTAGTTCCAAGTTCTATCGCTATATTTTGTGTCCTATTGAAGTAGCCCCAAGCAGAGACTGACGAGAATCACTTTCATTGAAAGGGGTTGCCAAGGTTCCAAAAAACTATGAGTTTCCTGAAATCTCAGCAAACATTTTTTCACCCATCTTGTTGATACTTCCATTTAATGATCAGCCCACCAATCCCACTTGGCTCACCAAATTTCGTTCTTCTAGGTTACACCGTTCCTTTGCAGTAACCGTTTTCATGTTTAGGTTTCACTCTGTTTTCTCCAATATGGATACATGTAGTTGGAACTCTAAATCAAACACGGTTTGTGCTAGCTCTTTGAAACATGGCACAATAATGTAGTTCCAAGTTCTATCACTATGGTTTGTGTCCTATTGAAGAAGCCCCAAGCAGAGACTGACGAGAATCACTTTCATTGAAAGGGGTTGCCAAGCTTCCAAAAAACTACGAGTGTCCGAAATTCTCAGCAAACATTTTTTCACCCAAAGTTGATGATTCTTGCAGGTAATGATGAGTACACCAATCCCACATCGCTCACCAAATTTCGTTCTTCTAGGTTAAACCATTCTTTGCAGTAACCGTTTTCATGTTTAGGTTTCACTCTGTTTTCTCCTATATGGATACATGTAGTTGGAACTCTAAATGAAACACGGTTTGTGCTACTTCTTTGAAACTAGGCACAATAATGTAGTTCCAAGTTCTATGGCTATGGTGTGTGTCCTATTGAGGTAGCCCCAAGCAGATACTGACGACAATCACTTTCATTGAAAGGGGTTGCCAAGCTTCCAAAAAACTACGAGTTTCCTGTAATCTCAGCAAACCTTTTTTCACCCATCTTGATGATACTTCCATTTAATGATCAGAGAACCAATCCCACTTGGCTCACCAAATTTCGTTCTTCTAGGTTAAACCATTCTTTGCAGTAACCGTTTTCATGTTTAGGTTTCACTCTGTTTTCTCCTATATGTATACATGTAGTTGGAACTCTAAATCAAACACGGTTTGTGCTAGCTCTTTGAAACTTGGCACAAGAATGTAGTTCCAAGTTCTATCGCTATGGTTTGTGTCCTATTGAAGTAGCCCCAAACAGAGACTGACGAGAATCACTTTCATTGAAAGGGGATGCCAAGCTTCCAAAAAACTACGAGTTTCCTGAAATCTCAGCAAACATTTTTTCTCCCAATCTTGATGATATTGCAGGTATTGATCAGTATAGCAATCTCACTTGGCTCACCAAATTTCGTTCTTCTAGGTTAAACCGTTCCTTTGCAGTAACCGTTTTCATGCTTAGGTTTCACTCTGTTTTCTCCTATATGGATACATGTAGTTGGAACTCTAAATCAAACACGGTTTCTGCTAGCTCTTTGAAACTTGGCACAATAAAGTAGTTCCAAGTTCTATCGCTATATTTTGTGTCCTATTGAAGTAGCCCCAAGCAGAGACTGACGAGAATCACTTTCATTGAAAGGGGTTGCCAAGTTTCCAAAAAACTATGAGTTTCCTGAAATCTCAGCAAACATTTTTTCACCCATCTTGTTGATACTTCCATTTAATGATCAGCCCACCAATCCCACTTGGCTCACCAAATTTCGTTCTTCTAGGTTACACCGTTCCTTTGCAGTAACCGTTTTCATGTTTAGGTTTCACTCTGTTTTCTCCAATATGGATACATGTAGTTGGAACTCTAAATCAAACACGGTTTGTGCTAGCTCTTTGAAACATGGCACAATAATGTAGTTCCAAGTTCTATCACTATGGTTTGTGTCCTATTGAAGAAGCCCCAAGCAGAGACTTACGAGAATCACTTTCATTGAAAGGGGTTGCCAAGCTTCCAAAAAACTACGAGTGTCCGAAATTCTCAGCAAACATTTTTTCACCCAAAGTTGATGATTCTTGCAGGTAATGATGAGTACACCAATCCCACTTCGCTCACCAAATTTCGTTCTTCTAGGTTAAACCATTCTTTGCAGTAACCGTTTTCATGTTTAGGTTTCACTCTGTTTTCTCCTATATGGATACATGTAGTTGGAACTCTAAATGAAACACGGTTTGTGCTACTTCTTTGAAACTAGGCACAATAATGTAGTTCCAAGTTCTATGGCTATGGTGTGTGTCCTATTGAGGTAGCCCCAAGCAGATACTGACGACAATCACTTTCATTGAAAGGGGTTGCCAAGCTTCCAAAAAACTACGAGTTTCCTGAAATCTCAGCAAACCTTTTTTCACCCATCTTGATGATACTTCCATTTAATGATCAGAGAACCAATCCCACTTGGCTCACCAAATTTCGTTCTTCTAGGTTAAACCATTCTTTGCAGTAACCGTTTTCATGTTTAGGTTTCACTCTGTTTTCTCCTATATGTATACATGTAGTTGGAACTCTAAATCAAACACGGTTTGTGCTAGCTCTTTGAAACTTGGCACAAGAATGTAGTTCCAAGTTCTATCGCTATGGTTTGTGTCCTATTGAAGTAGCCCCAAACAGAGACTGATGAGAATCACGTTCATTGAAAGGGGATGCCAAGCTTCCAAAAAACTACGAGTTTCCTGAAATGTCAGCAAACATTTTTACACCCAATCTTGATTATACTTGCAGGTAATGATCAGTATACCAATCCCACTTGGCTCACCAAATTTATTTCTTCTAGGTTAAACCGTTCCTTTGCAGTAACCGTTTTCATTTTTCGGTTTCACTCTGTTTTCTCCTATATGGATACATGTAGTTGGAACTCTAAATCAAACACGGTTTGTGCTAGCTCTTTGAAACTTGGCATAATAATGTAGTTCCAAATTGTATCGCTATGGTTTGTGCCCTATTGAAGTAGCCCCAAGCAGAGACTGACGAGAATCACTTTCATTGAAAAGGGTTGCCAAACTTCCAAAAAACTACGAGTTTCCTGAAATCTCAGCAAACATTTTTTCTCCCAATCTTGATGATATTGCAGGTATTGATCAGTATAGCAATCTCACTTGGCTCACCAAATTTCGTTCTTCTAGGTTAAACCGTTCCTTTGCAGAAACTGTTTTCATGCTTAGGTTTCACTCTGTTTTCTCCTATATGGATACATGTAGTTGGAACTCTAAAACAAACAGGGTTTGTCCTAGCTCTTTGAAACTTGGCAAAATAATGTAGTTCCATGTTCTATCGCTATGGTTGGTGTCCTATTGAAGTAGCCCCAAGCAGAGACTGATGAGAATCACTTTCATTGAAATGGGTTGCCACGATTCCAAAAAACTACGAGTTTCCAGAAATCTCAGCAAATATATTTTCACCCAATCTTGATGATACTTGCAGGTCGTGATCAGTACACGAATCCTAATTGGCTCAATAAATTTAGTTCTTCTAGGTTAAACCGTTCCTTTGCAGTAACCGTTTTCAAGTTTAGGTTTCACTCTGTTTTCTCCTATATGGATACATGTAGTTGGAACTCTAAATCAAACACGGTTTGTGCTAGCTCTTTGAAACATGGCACAATAATGTAGTTCCAAGTTCTATCACTATGGTTTGTGTCCTATTGAAGTAGCCCCAAACAGAGACTGACGAGAATCACTTTCATTGAAAGGGGTTGCCAAGATTCCAAAAAACAACCAGTTTCCTGAAATCTCAGCAAAACTTTTTTCACCCATCTTGATGATACTTCCATTTAATGATCAGAGAACCAATCCCACTTGGCTCACCAAATTTCGTTCTTCTAGGTTAAACCATTCCTTTGCAGTAACCGTTTTCATGTTTAGGTTTCACTCTGTTTTCTCCTATATGGATACATGTACTTGGAACTCTAAATCAAACACGGTTTGTGCTAGCTCTTTGAAACTTGGCACAATAATGAAGTTCCAAGTTCTATCGCTATGGTTTGTGTCCTATTGAAGTAGCCCCAAGCAGAGACTGACGAGAATCACGTTCATTGAAAGGGGTTGCCAAGGTTCCAAAAAACTATGAGTTTCCTGAAATCTCAGCAAACATTTTTTCACCCATCTTGTTGATACTTCCATTTAATGATCAGTGCACCAATACCACTTGGCTCACCAAATTTCGTTCTTCTAGGTTAAACCGTTCCTTTGCAGTAACCGTTTTCATGTTTAGGTTTCATTCTGTTTTCTCCTATATGGATACATGTTGTTGGAACTCTAAATCAAACACGGTTTGTGCAAGATCTATGAAACTTGGCACAATAATGTAGTTCCAAGTTCTATCGCTATGGTTTGTGTCCTATTGAAGTAGCCCCATGCAGAGACTGACGAGTATCACTTTTATTGAAAGGGGTTGCCAAGCTTCCAGAAAACTGCGAGTTTCTTGAAATCTCAGCAAACATTTTTTTCCCAATCATGATTATACTTGCAGGTAATGATCAGTACACCAATCCCACTTGGTTCACAAAATTCCGTTCTTCTAGGTTAAACCGTTCCTTTGCAGTACCCGTTTTCATGTTTAGGTTTCACTCTGTTTTCTCTTATATGTATACATGTTGTTGGAACTCTAAATCAAACACGGTTTGTGCTTGCTCTTTGAAACTTGGCACAATAATGTAGTTCCAAGTTCTATCGCTATTGTTTGTGTCCTATTGAAGAAGCTCCAAGCAGAGACTGACGAGAATCACTTTCATTGAAAGGGGATGACAAGCTTCCAAAAAGTACGAGTTTCGTGAAATCTCAGCAAACATTTTTTCACCCAATCTTGATGATACTTCCATTTAATGATCAGTACACCAATCCCACTTGGGTCACCAAATTTCTTTCTTCTAGGTTAAACCGTTCCTTTGCAGAAACCGTTTTCATGTTTAGGTTTCACTCTGTTTTCTCCTATATGGATACATGTAGTTGGAACTCTAAATCAAACACGGTTTGTGCTAGCTCTTTGAAACTTGGCACAATAATGTATTTCCAAGTTCTATCGCTATGGTTTGTGTCCCATTGAAGAAGCCCCAAGCAAAGACTGACGAGAATCACTTTCATTGAAAGGGGTTGCAAAGCTTCCAAAAAACTACGAGATTCCGGAAATCTCAGCAAACATTTTTTTCATCCAATCTTGATGATGCTTGCAGGAAATGATCAGTACACCAATCCCACTTAGGTCACCAAATTTCATTCTTCTAGGTTAAAACGTTATTTTGCAGTAACCATTTTCATGTTTAGGTTTCACTCTGTTTTCTCCTATATGGATACATGTAGTTATAACTCTAAATCAAACACGGTTTGTACTACCTCTTTGAAACTTGGCACCATAATGTAGTTCCAAGTTCTATCGTTATGTTTTGTGTCCTATTGAAGTAGCCCCAAGCAGAGCCTGACGAGAATCACTTTCATTGAAAGGGGTTGCCAAGATTCCAAAAAACTGCGAGTTTCCTGAAATGTCAGCAAATATTTTTTCACCCAATCTTGATGATACTTCCATTTAATGATCAGTACACCAATCCCAGTTGGGTCGCCAAATTCCTTTCTTCTAGGTTAAACCGTTCTTTTGCAGTAACCGTTTTCATGTTTAGGTTTTACTCTGTTTTCTCTATTGTGGATACATGTAGTTGGAACTCTAAATCAAACACGGTTTGTGCTCGCTCTTTGAAACATGGCACAATAATGTAGTTCCAAGTTCTATCGCTATGGTTTGTGTCCCATTGAAGAAGCCCCAAGCAAAGACTGACGAGAATCACTTTCATTGAAATGGGTCGCCAAGCTTCCAAAAAACTACGAGTTTCCGGAAATCTCAGCAAACTTTTTTTCACCCAATCTTGATGATACTTGCAGGAAATGATCAGTACACCAATCCCAATTGGCTCACGAAATTTCGTTCTTCTAGCTTAAACCGTTCCTTTGCAGTAACCGTTTTCATGTTTAGGTTTCACTCTGATTTCTCCTATATGGATACCTGTAGTTGGAACTCTAAATCAAACACGGTTTTTTGCTAGCTCTTTGAAACTTGGCACAATAATGTAGTTCCAACTTCTATCGCTATGGTTTGTGTCCTATTGAAGAAGCCCCAAGCAGAGACTGAAGAGAATCACTTTCATTAAAAGGGGTTTCCAAGCTTCCAAAAAAACTACGAGTTTCCGGAAAACTCTGCAAATATTTTTTCACCCATCTTGATGATACTTGCAGGTAGTGATCAGTACACGAATCCCACTTGGCTCACCAAATTTCGTTCTTCTAGGTTAAATCGTTCCTTAGCAGTAACCGTTTTCATGTTTAGGGTTTCACTCTGTTTTCTCCTATGTGGATACATGTTGTTGGAACTCTAAATCAAACACGGTTTGTGCTAGCTCTTTGAAACTTGGCACAATAATGTAGATCCAAGTTCTATCGCTATGGTTTGTGTCTTATTGAAGTAGCTCCAAGCAGAGACTGACGATAATCACTTTGCTTGAAAGGGGTTGCCAAGGTTCCAAAAAACTACGAGTTTCCTGAAATCTCAGCAAACATTTTTTCACCAATCTTGATGATACTTGCAAGAAATGATCAGTACAACAATCCAACTTGGCTCAACAAATTTCGTTCTTCTAGGTTAAACCGTTCCTTTGCAGTAACCGTTTTCATGTTTAGTTTTCACTCTGTTTTCTCCTATATAGATACATGTATTTGGAACTCTAAATCAAACACGGTTTTGCCAGCTCTTTGAAACTTGCACAATAATGTAGTTCCAAGTTCTATTGCTATGGTTGTGTCCTATTGAAGTAGCCCAAAGCATAGACTGACAAGAATCACTTTCATTGAAAGGGGTTGCTAAGCTTACAAAATACTGTGAGTTTCCTGAAAGCTGAGCAAACATTTTTTCACCAATCTTGATGATACTTGCAGTTAGTGATCAGTACACGAATCACTTGGCTCATCAAATTTCGTTCTTCAATGTTAAACCCTTCCTTTGCAGTAACCGTTTTCATGTTTAGGTTTCACTCTGTTTTCTCCTATATGGATACATGTAGTTGGAACTCTAAATCAAACACAGTTTTTGCCAGCTCTTTGAAACATGGCACAATAATGAAGTTCCAAGTTCTATCACTATGGTTTTTGTCCTATTGAAGTAGCTCCAAGCAGAGAATGATGAGAATCACTTTCATTTAAGGGGTTTGCGAAGCTTCCAAAAAACTACTAGTTTCCTGAAATCTCAGCATATATTTTTTCACCCAATCTTGTTGATACTTGCAGGAAATGATCAGTACACCAATCCCACATGGCTCACCAAATTTCGTTCTTCTAGGTAAAACCGTTCCTTTGCAGTAACCATTTTCATGTTTAGGTTTCACTCTGTTTTCTCCTACTTGGATACATGTAGTTGGATCTCTAATTCAAACACGGTTTATGCTAGCTCTTTGAAACTTGGAACAATAATGTAGTTCCAAGATCTATCGCTATGGTTTGTGTCCTATTGAAGTAGCCCCAAGCAGAGACTGACGAGAATCACTTTCATTGAAAGGGGTTGGCAAGCTTCCAAAAAACTACGAGTTTCCTGAAATCTCAGCAAATATTTTTTCACCCAATCTTGATGATACTTGCAGGTAATGATCAGTACACCAATCCCACTTAGCTCACCAAATTTCGTTCTTCAATGTTAAACCCTTCCTTTGCAGTAACCGTTTTCATGTTTAGGTTTCACTCTGTTTTCTCCTATATGGATACATGTAGTTGGAACTGTAAATCAAACACAGTTTTTGCCAGCTCTTTGAAACATGGCACAATAATGAAGTTCCAAGTTCTATCGCTATGGTTTGTGTCCTATTGAAGTAGCCCCAAGCAGAGACTGATGAGAATCACTTTCATTTAAAGGGGTTGCCAAGCTTCCAAAAAATTACGAGTTTCCTGAAATCTCAGCAAATATTTTTTCACCGAACCTTGATGGTACTTGCATGTAGTGATCAGTACACCAATCCCAGTTGGCTTACCAAATTTATTCTTCTATGTTAAACCGTTCCTTTGCAGAAACCGTTTTCATGTGTACGTTTCACTCTGTTTTCTCCTATGTGGATACATGTAGTTGGAACTGTAAATCAAACACGGTTTTTTGCCAGCCCTTTCGAACTTGGCACAATAATGTAGTTCCAAGTTCTATCGCTATGGTTTGTGTCCTATTGAAGTAGGCCCAAGCATAGACTGACGAGAATCACTTTCATTGAAAGGGGTTGCCAAGCTTCCAAAAAACTACGAGTTTCCTGAAATCTCAGCATACATTTTTTCACCCAATCTTGATTATACTTGCAGGTAATGATCAGTACACCAATCCCACTTGGCTCACCAAATTTTGTTCTTCTAGGTTAAACCATTCCTTTGCAGTAACCGTTTTCATGTTTACGTTTCACTCTGTTTTCTCCTATATAGATACAGGTAGTTGGAACTCTAAATCAAACACGGTTTGTGCTAGCTCTTTGAAACTTGGCACAATAATGTTGTTCCAAGTTCTATCGCTATGGTTTGTGTCCTATTGAAGTAGCCCCAAGCAGAGACTGACGAGAATCACTTTCATTGAAAGGGGTTGCCAAGCTTCCAAAAAACTACGAGTTTCCGGAAATCTCAGCAAACATTTTTTCACCCAATCTTGATGATACTTCCATTTAATGATCAGTACAAGAATCCCACTTGTCTCACCAAATTTTGTTCTTCTAGGTTAAACCGTTCCTTTGCAGGAATCGTTTTTCATGTTTAGGTTTTCACTCTGTTTTCTCCTATATGGATACATGTAGTTGGAACTCTAAATCAAACACGGTTTGTGCTAGCTCTTTGAAACTTGGCACAATAATGAAGTTCCAAGTTCTATCGCTATGGTTTGTGTTTCTATTGAAGTAGCCCCAAGCAGAGACTGACGAGAATCACTTTCATTGAAAGGGGTTGAAAAGCTTCCAAAAAAGTACGAGTTTCCTGAATTCTCAGCAAACATTTTTTCACCCAATCTTGATTATACTTGCAGGAAATGATTTGTACACCAATCCCACTTGGCTCACAAAATTTCTTTCTTCTAGGATAAACCGTTCCTTTGCAGTAACCGTTTTCATGTTTAGGTTTCACTCTGTTTTCTCCTATATAGATGCATGTAGTTGGAACTCTAAATCAAACACGGTTTGTGCTAGCTCTTTGAAATTTGGCACAATAATGTAGTTCCATGTTCTATCGCTATGGTTTGTGTCCTATTGAAGTAGCCACAAGCAGAGACTGACGAGAATCACTTTCATTGAAAGGGGTTGGCAAGCTTCCAAAAAACTACGAGTTTCCTGAAATCTCAGCAAACATTTTTTCACCCAATCTTGATGATATTTACATTTAATGATCAGTACACGAATCCCAATTGGCTCACCAAATTTCGTTCTTCTAGGTTAATCCGTTCCTCTGCAGTAACCGTTTTCATGTTTAGATTTCACTCTGTTTTCTCCTATATAGATACATGTAGTTGGAATTCTAAATCAAACACGGGTTGTATTAGCTATTTGAAACTTGGCACAATAATGAAGTTCCAAGTTCTATCGCTATGGTTTGTGTCCTATTGAAGTAGCCCCAAGCAGAGACTGACGAGAATCACTTTCATTGAAAGGGGTTGGCAAGCTTCCAAAAAACTAGGAGTTTCCTGAAATCTCAGCAAACATTTTTTCACCCAATTTGATGATACTTCCATTTAATGATCAGTACAAGAATCCCACTTGGCTCACCAAATTTCGTTCTTCTAGGTTAAACCGTTCCTCTGCAGTAACCGTTTTCATGTTTAGGTTTCACTCTGTTTTCTCCTATATGGATACACAAATCAAACACGGTTTGTGCTAGCTCTTTGAAACTTGGCACAATAATGTAGTTCCAAGTTCTATCGCTATGGTTTGTGTCCTATTGAAGTAGGCCCAAGCATAGACTGACGAGAATCACTTTCATTGAAAGGGGTTGCCAAGCTTCCAAAAAACTACGAGTTTCCTGAAATCTCAGCATACATTTTTTCACCCAATCTTGATTATACTTGCAGGTAATGATCAGTACACCAATCCCACTTGGCTCACCAAATTTTGTTCTTCTAGGTTAAACCATTCCTTTGCAGTAACCGTTTTCATGTTTACGTTTCACTCTGTTTTCTCCTATATGGATACATGTATTTGGAACTCTAAATCAAACACGGTTTGTGCTAGCTTTTTGAAACTTGGCACAATAATGTAGATCCAAGTTCTATCGCTATGGTTTGTGTCTTATTGAAGTAACTCCAAGCAGAGACTGACGATAATCACTTTGCTTGAAAGGAGTTGCCAAGGTTCCAAAAAACTACGAATTTCCTGAAATCTCAGCAAACCATTTTTCACCCAATCTTGATGATACTTGCAGGAAATGATCAGTACACGAATCCCACTTGGCTCACCAAATTTTGTTCTTCTAGGTTAAACCGTTCCTCTGCAGCAAACCGTTTTTCATGTTTAGGTTTCACTCTGTTTTCTCCTATAAGGATACATGTAGTTGGAACTCTAAATCAAACATGGTTTGTGCTAGCTCTTTGAAATTTGGCACAATAATGAAGTTCCAAGTTTATCGCTATTATTTGTGTCCTATTGAAGTAGCCCCAAGCAGAGACTGACGAGAATCACTTTCATTGAAATGGGTTGAAAAGCTTCCAAAAAAGTACGAGTTTCCTGAAATCTCAGCAAACATTTTTTCACCCAATCTTGATGATACTTGCAGGTAATGATCAGTACTCCAATCCCAATTGGCTCACCAAATTTCGTTCTTCTAGGTTAAACCGTTCCTCTGCAGTAACCGTTTTCATGTTTAGGTTTCACTCTGTTTTCTCCTATATGTATACATGTACTTGGAACTCTAAATCAAAACACGGTTTG